>NW_026057577.1:15957916-15970941 GCF_023721935.1 Panthera uncia | reverse complement strand
TTCTTTCATTTTTTCTTTCTTTCATTTTTTCTTTCTTTCATTTTTTCTTTCTTCCAGAGAGAGAGAGAGAGAGAGTGCTCAAGGGGAGGGGGAGGAGCAGAGGGCAGGAAGGTGAGGGAGATGGAGAGGGAGAGAGAGAGAGAGAGAGAAAGAGAGAGAGAGAAAGAGAGAGAGAGAAAGAGAGAGAGAGAAAGAGAGAGAGAGAGAGAGAGAGAGAGTAAGAATCTTAAGCAGGCTCCATGCTCAGCATGGAGTCCAATGCAGGGCTTGATCCCACAACCATGGGATCCTGACCTGAGCCAAAATCAAGAGTTGGACACTCAACCAACTGAGCCATCCAGGTGCCTCCAGTTATTATTATTTTTTAATATATGCTTTCAACTTGATAAAAGATCACAGTAAGGGACAATATTGAAACAAATAAATTGGGGGGAGGGGGTTGCTCTTCATTGTCCTTCTTAATTCCTTCATCTGTAAAATGGAAGATTTCCATTTTTTTCTCTCAGAAGAGAGAAATATGCAAGTACATATTATCTATGAAAATATATTTCTCTTTGTCCAGTATTATAATTTAGCATCTGTTTTTCTTTCAAAACTTGTTGTCACTCTACAATTTTTTGACATCTTGAAAGAAGTGCTTTAAACAGACAAGGAATAAAGAAAGAAAGGAAAAGAAACAAAGTAAAGGGAGAGAAAGAATGAAGAAAAAAATTATTCATTCGGCAACCATTATAAACTACCGACCATGGGCCTGCATTAGGACACAGGAGGCAAATGATTAGAAATATTTAAAATGCACTGTGTTAGGGGCCCCTTGGTGTCTTAGTCAGTTAAGTGTATGATTCTTGGTTTCAGCTCAGGTCATGATCTCATACTTTTATGAGTTCAAGCCCTGCATTGAACTCTGTGTTGACAGCATGGAGCCTACTTGGGATTCTCCCTCTCCCTCTCTCTCTCTGCCCCTCCCCCACTCATGCTGTCTCTGTCTTCCTCAAAAATAAATAAACTAAAAGAAAAATACACTGTGTGAGATTTTGATAGTATATTAGAAGATGCACTTCTCTTATGTGCTTACGACAGTACTAGGAAGTTAACATATACTTTCTTATTTAAATCTACTAAAATAGATTTATGTATGCTTATGGTAAGATGAAAACAAAAACAAAACCACTTTCAGGACCTCATAGAACTATGGAAATAGCATTCATTTCATAGTTTAAGTAAAAATAGAGGGAAAAAGGGGTATATGTTGACTTTTTGACAGTTCTATCGAAAGGAGATTCAGATTTTGCCTCATCTTCACTTTTTCTCCCATTAAAAAAACTTCTTTCAATTTTTATTTATTTTTGACAGACACAGCGATAGAGTGAGAGCAGGGGAAGGGCAGAGAGAGAGGGAAACAGAATCTGAAGCAGGCTCCAGGCTCTGGGCTATAAGCACAGAGCCCAACATGGGCCTTGAACCCACGAACTGTGAGATCATGACCTGAGCTGAAGTCAGATGCTTAACCAATTGAGCCACCCAGGCACCCCTTTTCTCCCATTCTTTATCAAATTACAGGCCTCAGCTGTGAAGTCTTTTTTCCTCATCCCTCTGAAGCTCATGGATTTTGTCCCGAGTTAGCTCAGCCCCATTTTCCCTAACTACCTTACATCAACATGCAAGAATCCAAAAGGCTGCCCAATATACCGTGGGGAGGTTTGCACATGAATGGAAAACCCTGGAATCTATGCAGCCTGTGGTAATTTAATACTTATTATACTACACTTATCCAAAGAAAATTCTTATTTGATACAATCACCACTGCTGTGTCTTAGCAGGAGGAAATCTCCTCTACCCACTAAAGAAAGTCGAGAAACCTTCTACTACTTCTTCCCAACCTTGTCCTAGCAAGAGAATGCAGGCATTGATAAGTGTTAGATAGCAGAATGTCCCTTCTGGGGATCTGTGCCTCTCTGGAAAGTAACAGGTACACAAAGAGTTTACATTTTTTCAAGTTTCCAAGGGCATAGACCTCTATTGTTCTAGGAAGTTTCTTAACCAGACAGGTCTTGAGGAATGACCATGGCTGTGCTTCCTTCAACAGAAACTCTCTTGCCTCTTCTACTTTTCTCTAGCCTGGTTCCCTATTTCTTTGTGAGAAAACTACCTTACTTTAAACAATTTATATTTCTTCTTAAGTTAGCTGTTACAATAAACAAGCCCAACCAAAACATTCCTTCTCATCCATAGGGGGATGCAGGACAGAGACCCAGGATGGGTGGTTACCTTAACTTGACAAGAGAGTCAGCTGGTCATGGTCAGTTTTTAGTAAGGCACTAAAATATAAATGAAGCAAATTTGGGAAGACAGTTAGTCCAGAAGAGGAAAAAGTAAATAATCTTCGACTACATACATGCTGAATCGTATGGTATAAAGTCCGTGTAATGTAAGTGTATAGTGACAGGCAGCAATCACTACAAAAATCCTGTCTACTTTTTTTCCAAGATTCAACATTCTAATAAAAAATCCTACTCCCTAGTCTCTCTCTCTCTGTATATATACACACACATACATATGTGTGTATGCAATGCACACATATGTGTACATGTGTGTATGTATGGATATATATACGTATATAAGCATAAGCCATTAGGAATAAGCAGCGTTCAATCCTTAGACTTCACATAAAAATATAAATTCGTTTATTTGCTGGGACTTTAAATTGGATTTCTATTAGATTTTTAAAAATAATTTATGTTCTGATATTGCATTAACAGTTGATTTTTCTCATCACTACACCCAGAAACACTGTGGTCTCACAAGAATCCTATTCTGGACACCACATTTTCCCATGAAATTATGTTTGACATGTGCTTGGAAAGACAGTGACTAGAGCAACTCTTTGCCAAGTAAATGATATTCCAGAAATGTTCTACAATTCTGTCAGCTGTGCTTACTAAGGACTCCCAGATGTGGGGGAATATTCAGACAAGCTCCCCAAGGCTAACAGTGTGATTCACAGGTCAGATTCCCAGACTTATCCATTCTTCAGTTACTTACCCTCTTAACATTGCCCAGAAGGAAGCATGAAAGATTGAAACAGACAATATACACCAAATTCATCAGAACTAGTAATCAAACACACTAAAGCACCTAGAAATAATAGAAGATTGAGAGCTCGTTGAATGTTAGTCAGATACAGACACTATGAGCTATAAACAAACTTAATTATATCACCTGCCCTTTTTGAAGGTTGTAATTCAATCCTTTAAGGGAAAATAAATTCAATAACCACATATTTTTCAGCATGATTGTCTGGTTTATAAATAAATTGAAGGCCCAACCCCCCAGAGGTCTACAGACATATTTTGAGTCATTCTTTGCAGCAAAGCTTACAGAACTTAATTAAATTATTTATACAGCTTCTGAGAGAGATAAAGGAGGATAAAGGACGTCTTAATTTATGCTAATCTAATCCTAAGAGGATGGCATTTTAAATAAGGCAGTGCTTCTAATTAGGTAGCTATTTCAGAGGAAAAATAATTTCAATTTCACAAAATATTGCATCTAGAACAATTCAAGTACTTGAGAAAAACTGTGGAAAAAAGAACTTGGGAAATTTAGGCAACTATTTCTTAGGACTTCACAGCACTAATCATGAAAGGTAAAAAAAGATAAATGGAAAAAACTGATAAAAATTATAGATGATAAATTAAGTTTCATCAAAATTAAAAACACATGCTTTTGGAAAGAACATGTTAAGGGAATGAAAAAGCAAGCCACAGCCTGGGAGAAAGTATTTCTAATACGCATGTGACAAAATACTTATATCTAGAAAATATGAAGAATGCTGATAATTCAACAATTAGAATGTAAAGCATTAAAAAATCACAAAAAGATTTAGACAGGGACTTTAAAAAACAGTTCCGTGAAACGTAAACACATGAAAAAGTGCTCGATATAACTAATTCAGGAAAAATGCAAAGTAAAATGAGATACCACTGCACAAGATTACATGATAAAAGTTTGACAATATAAAGTCTCAGCAATAATGAAGTGTCATTGAACTCCCGTGAATTATTAATAGAGCATAACACTGTGTAGCCATTTTCAAAAAGAACCTGACAGTTTCTTATAAAGTTTAACATAGATTTACCATATGATTAAACCCCTACTAATTTATCCAAGAGTCATAAAAACACATGACCACACGAAAATTCATAATGGTGCCAAACTGGACACAACTCAAAAGTCTATAAACAGGCATGAGCTTGGGGCACCTGGGTGGCTCAGTAGGTTGGGCGTCAGACTTCGGCTCAGGTCATGATCTCATGGTTCATGGGTTGGAGCCCCACCTCAGGCTCTGTGCTGACCACTCAGAGCCTAGAGCCTGCTTCGGATTATGTGTCTCCCTCTCTCTGCACCTCCCCTGCTTGTCCTTTGTCCATCTCTCTTAAAAATAAATAAACATTATTTTTAAAAAAAAGGCATGAGAAACTGATATACCCAATAACCTGCTCATGCTGAGAGAAAGAAGCCAGATACAAAATGCTACATACTGTTCTATTTCATTTATGTAAAATTCTATAAGAGGCAAAACTAATCAATACTGAATGAAACATATCAGCATCTCCCCGAATTTGGGTGTGTAAGGGGGATATTGGCTTATGAATTTAATACAAGGGGGTAAGAGGAAGGTTCTGTGATAGAAATGTTGTGTATCTTGATTGACGTGGTGGTTACATGGATGCATACATTTCTCAAAATTAATCCAAAGGCACATTCAAAATGCTTGCATTTCACTGTTTATGATTGTGAATAAAGATGATTGAAAGTTAATTTTAAAAGTTAAAGTAAGTGTAAGAGGTAAAGGAGATTAAGAGTACACTTAATCGCGATGAGCACTAAGCATTGTACAGAATGGTTGAATCATACTGTACACCTGAAACTAAGAGAACACTGTATGTTAATCCCACTTCAGGAAAAACAAAAAGAGAGAAAGTTCAATTAAGAGATACTGATCGTATATTTTCAAACCTACCCAAGAAATTTTAATATGCTGTCATGCAGCTAGGACTGAATTCAGTTTTTAAAAGGTCCGCATACTCAAGGGGGGTCATCACACAAGATCCAACATTGACCATGAATGAAGAATGATAGTTCTTCCCACCAAAAATATTTAATGCTGATTATCTCTTTTATTTAGAGTAATAATTACCACTATTTAATGAAAACTTGTTTCACAACCATTTTTTAAAAACCGACTTTGTAAATATTAAAAGGAAACACTCCTTGATAGGTTTGAGCAAAACCAATTAAATTTAAAATATGGTAGTAAAGATAGGAACTGGATTTTTCTTTTTTAATTTTAATAGTTTTATTTTGAAACTATTTTAGACTTACAGAAAAGCAGCAGAAGATACTACAGACAGTTCTCGTATAACATCTTACGTAACTATGCTACATTGATCAAAACTAACACGGATTCAGGATTATTAACTAAACTGGACACTTTATTTGGATTCCATCTGTTTTTCCACTAATGCTCTTCATGTGTTCCAGGATCCAATCCAGGATGTCATACTGGATTTAGTCCTTATGTTCTTAGCCTCCCGTAATCTGTAAAGATTCTTCACCTTCCCTTGTTTTTGCTTGTTTGTTTTTACTGCCTTAGATAGTTTTTGAAGAAGGCTAGAACATCCCTCTTTCTGTAGAATATCCATTGACTTGGTTTGTCGATTTTCTCTTAATTAGACTGAGGTTATAAAGTTTTGGAAAGACTATCACAGAAATGATGTGCCTTTCTCACTGCACCATGTCATGGGATACATGACATAAACATGACTTATTATTAGTCATACCAACCTGGATTACTTGGTTAAGGTCATGTTGGCCAAATTTTCCCTCTGTAAACTTACTATTTTTTCCTTTCCCCACTGGGTTAGGAGTGATTAACTATGTCTTAACCATATAAAAAAACAAAAGAGTAAAATCCATCTCCTGATAGGAAGAGTATCCAAGGAACTGTGGACATAAGTCAAAAACTACTATAGTAATTAATAGATATCAGGCAGAGAGTTCTTTTTAACTGCAAGTGTCCTGTTTCCTCTTAAAGTGTCACTTTGCCAACTAATTTTAGTGTTCCTCAGCTATGTTTACGGGGGTGTTCTAGTAATTTTACAATTCCTTCATTCTTTTTATGTGCTTTATTTGGAAATCTTTTCCCTATTTACTTAATCAACCATTTATGTATACCAGTATGGATTCATGAATAGTGATTTCACTATTTAATTATAACTACAATTTTTTTCCCCAAATTTTTTGATTTTTGTCCACTGGGGGCCCTTTCAGACTATCTCCTGTATCCTTTTTTTTTTTAATGTTTATTGATTTCTGAGAGAAAGACCGTGAGTGGGGAAGGGATAGAGAGAGAGGAGGGCAGAGGATCCAAACTAGGCTTTGTGATGACAGCAGAGATCCCAATACTGGACTTGAACTCACAAACCATGAGTTCCTGACCTGAGCCCAAGTCGGACAATCAACTGACTAAGCCACCCAGGTGTCCCAGTCTCCTGTATCCTTTTAAAATACCTCATCTATTGCTTGTTTTGTACCTTTTTACTTTGTGTCTTATGCTACCCTTGGTTTAGTTCAGATTTCCCTCGCCCAGACTTCAAATCAGACATTTCTTTAATGGCCCAGTGTCTTTTGAAAACCAAGATCTACCTGAAATAATTGCTCCTGGGATATCCCTGTTTCTAACCTCTCACAGAGAAAATATGTCTATGTTTATGTACATGGCTATATTTATTTCTGTCTCTATTTATAAGTACATTACAGTAAATATGAGTTCATAATTGTATCTGTGACTATAATCCAGCACTGCAGCCTCCATGATAGACTTCCTCTTGATTATTTGTAACTTCTTTTCTCTGACAGTAGAAAACCTGGCTTCCGTTATCTATAATTTATTTGCTTATTTGTTCATTCCTAGCATGCATGTCAAGGTGCTTCCAGATTATTAAACCATACCCATGTGAAAAATAAATTTACCAACTCAAGCAGAGTGTTTACGTATAGTTCTTTTTATATTTAGCCTTACAGTATCTAGACAAGACACTGCTGCCAGAGTTATTTAGCTCTGCTTTCTTTTCTCTTATCTCCCGTACTGAGTGTCTACCATACATTCATAATACGACTGGATTCATTTGCTATACTCTACACTTCATCCTGGATTTCACCTGTACCTTTGTAGATACATCTTTAAGTAGGCAGACAGTAAAAGTTTATCTTTGGGATGTACCTTTCTATGGGTTTAGATAAATGGCATAGTCACGTCTCCACCATCAAAATGTCACACAGAGTAGTATCATCATCCTAAATACTCCCTTGTAAAGTACCTTATATCATCAAACACAAGGTCATATAAACTTGTGTCCAAGATGTTTTATAGTCTTACATTTTACATTTAGGCATCTAGTATACGTTGAGCTAAGAGAGGTCTAAGGTATGAAATACGTGTCAAGGTTAATTTACTGGCATATGGATGTCCAAGGAGGCAAATGGAAAAGGCTATCATTTCTTCATGAAAATGGCTGTGAATCATTGTCAAAGGAGCCGACTCTATTTGTGTAGGTCTATAAATGTCAGTTATGTAAAGATGGTTGACAGTGGTGTTCAGGTCACCTATATTCTTACTCGTGTGTATCCTTTTATGTTATTACTGGCAGAGATGTGCTCAAGTACATGACTATAGTCGTGAATTTTTCTATTCCTTCTTTTACATATACCTCTTGCCTCACACAATTTTCAAAGTCTGTTAAGTGTATACACACTATTAATTATTTTAATTACCCCTCTATTTATACATCATTTTACTCTTTATCGTTGATTAGGTTACTTGTTCTGGTACCTACTTTTCTGAAATTAACGCAGCTCTTCCAGCTTTCTTTTGGTTATAATTTAAAGTGAATATTGATAAGATTTAATTAATATTCTTATTCTAGATCTTTTCCATTCGATGCATTCGTTGTGTATTTTTTTCACTTTTTGTGTTTTCTATGTGCTTAATATTGTTGTATGCTTTATATCCCACTTTATCTATTTAGAATTACTCTGTATAACTCATTAAAAAGATTTAGGAGGCTTGACAGTGTTTATAAGAAACATTTAAATAATTTCCTATGCCATTGAATATAATGACACTGCTTCATGTTTTGTTAGGACCTTACAAAAGAACCCAAATCCCTCCCTCTCATTCTTTATGCTACTAACATTATATATGTTTGTATACACTTTCTTGTATGCTTTAAGCACACGATACACTGCTACTGCCTTCCTTTAAATGGTCATCTTTTAGAAAAATTAGAAATGAGAGGAAAAAGGAATTTATCTTTTCAAAATTGTATTTCCAATATTCTTCATTTCCTTGAGTAGATGCATTTCTGAGTTTTATGACATTGTTTCTGCCTCCATAATTTCCTTTAACATTTCTTGAAGAGTTGCTCTGCAGGCCATACATTGCCTCAATTTTTGACTGAGAAAGTATTTTGGTCTTAATTTTTACTTGAAATAATTTTAGAGTTACAGAAGTGTTGGTAAAATAAGCCAGAGAGCTTCAATATACATATTCTCCTTTATTGTTTTTAACGTTTATTTACTTATTTTTGAGATAGAGCGACCAATCGCACAAAAGGGGGGAGGGGCTGTCAGTGCAGAGGCTGACGTGGGGCTTGAACCTAGGAGCTGTGAGATCATGACCTGAGCCAAAGTCAGATGCCACCAAGGTGACTGAGCCATGCAGGCACCCCAAGCATCTGACTCTTGATTTCGGCTCAGGTCATGATCTCATGGTTCTCGGGATCAAGCCCTTCATTGGTCTCTGTGCTGACAGCATGGAGCTTGCTTGGGATTCTCTTTCTCCCTCTCTCTCTCTGGCCCTACCCCACTCATGAGCTAGCGTGCTCTCACGCTCTCTCTCTCTCTCAAAATAGGTAAATAAACAAAAAAAAATGATGAGCATGGTAGGATGAGCATGGTAGGAAATAAAATGAGGGAAATAAGGCAGAGGACTGATTACGTAGGACCACTCAAGTCATAGTTCAAATTTTTACTTTTTCTGTCTGAGATGCATATTATAATATTTGGGTCCTTAACCCAGGCTGCACATAACTGTCACCTGAGTAGTTTCAAAAATATCAATGTCCAGGTTTAGCTGAGAGATGTAGAGACCTAGAAAGAGTGAATTCCACTGTTATAATAATTTTCTTAAAATTTGGGAGAATTGATAATAAATGACTTTTCTGTAACTCCTGAGAGAGTGGAGGACATAGGGCCAAGAACTCAGCTGAAATATGGGCAGAGAAAAAAGCCTTCAAGAGGAAATTAGACCCACGCATTTGGGGAAGATGTTGATGAATGGATATAAGCCATGAAGAAGATTCAGTGAAAAAAATCCTTAACAAATTGCTGAAGGCCATGTGTGGGCCAACATGAGAGCATCAAGCCAGAAAGCTACAGATACAAGAACTCTTTTGCAGGTTTCTCCTTCACAAATTCTACCAGACCCACACAGGGAGGATCTGGGAATTGTGAAAAGCATTTTTTTTCTTTTAATTCTAAGAGGGGAACAGCACCCACTGTGAAAGAAAATTCCATCTAGACCCAATTCCTTTTTCTCCTAAGGAAAAAAGAGCGCTTTATTCTGGTGGAGAAACATAATGAAAGTGCTTGCTTTGGGGCACCAGTGAATGCTTCCTGTGACCAGAGGAGAGCAATAATTACAGAAGTCTACCTCAGGAGAAAAGCTTCCTAGACCTGTCGCTGCAGCTGGATAAGAGGCACAGACATATGTAAAAGCAGCAGTGTTAAGTCCCAGGTTTACATTGCCTGGACTGAGGTTGAATTAGAGTGTCAGAGAATGTCCTTCCTTATCCTACCCCCCCCCACCACCACTATACTACCATACTTTAATAATAACATCAGACCATGTCTGACAGACCCACAGAAGCTGTATTTTATCTGGTGCACAGTGCAGGGAGAATAATCTGGTTAAAGAGTGAAGTAGATATGGTTAAAGAGGAATCAAATGAAAAACAAGTTATCACTCAAGAAATGTGATACCTGTCGTGTACTGAGTGTAACCATAATGGCAAACCCCAATTCTATGTCAACTCCTGACTACAAGAACGCCAAAACTCAAGCTAAAGCCTTACAAAAGGAAATATGTGGTTGCTTACAATCACAAAAAATATTTACCTCAGTGTCCACCGACCTATACAGTTTTTTCAGCTTCCAGTAAACTGCTGGAATAAGGTAAGAGAAGACACAGTCTGAAGAGGAAGCAATCATCTGAACGAGATGCAGCCTCAGAGCCTCCAACAATTCTGCAGGTATCTGCCCATCTCATTCAAGAACATTTGATCCACTCCTCTATGTGGAAGACAATGCCCCACTGAATCATTCTTTATTCTCTTATACGTTTGTATTCCTTTTTCAGAATTAATAGGAAACAAAGAACTCAAAGCTTTCTAGGTTTTTGAGACTGAAGGATGAAAATACTATTCAAAGAAAGGGTCTTTAAAATGTGGACAAAATCCATGCTTGTGTTTTTGTATTTATTATTCCATAGACATATTTTATTTTCATTTATGGATCTATTATCTCTACCCACTGGAGTAGAAACTCTATGAAACCAATGATTTTAGTTTGTTTATTGATTCACTGCTTTTCCCTTCATTCTTAGATCATCATCAAGTACATAGTTACAAGCCAATATTCCATTAAAATATGAATGGTACACTTCTTATTTTTGGACGTGCCTCCCGTGTGCCAGGTAAGCATTAGGGATTAAAATTCAAGGTACAATGTGTAATATCAAGAGTTTAACGTCTAATTTATAACATGAATAAAGTCCAGCTGAATGTGCAATCCTAGGCTGGAAGAAGTTTGGGTAGAAATTATGAAGGATTCCCTAAAAGGAAACCTGATGTGAACCTGAAGGCATTAGTGGACATATGACAAATTGTTTCTGTAATGTTATTATACATGCAAATGAGTTTAAAAATACCTTTTTTTACCAAGATTATAATATCTGACTCATAGGATTCCACCATGGGTCTAGGGCCACTTTCAAAGCATAGTGGAAATGGGAATTCTGTGATGATCTTCCCACCTTTGCCATGAATGCTTCAGAATAATTACCTTCATTACTGGTGCCCACTGCCTCAAAATATCCAAGCCATGCATAGTTTCAGGAGAACAGAGTTCCTCTTTCAATCTGACTGCTTTGTGAGTTGAATTCTAAGGTCCAGATGCTTTTGTTTTCCTTTCTTCTTTTCAAAAATGTTCCTTTACCTGCTCTCTCACCTCACCTTCTCCCTCTTATCCTGTAGTTCTTAGTCCTAGATCCTCATTCTGTTTCAAAATGCGTTCAGACAATAGTCTGAGAATTCTCACAGGAAGAAGAACAAAAGTAAAAGTTAATATAGGTTTTTAAATTATTCGATCAGACAAGGCTTAAGAACACGAATTCAATGTGACAAGCCATTAGGGGATCTTGCAGGTTTATGAGAAAGATAAGTGCAGTGAAAGTAGTGTTTTAAGAGGATTAGTCTGGCATCAGAGGACTGTGTGAATTAGAGGTGGTGACTCCCTATTCCCAGAGAACAGGCACTGCAGTTAGAGAGATCCCAGGGTGGGCGAGGGGGGTAGTGATGAAATTTAATGACAGAAAAAAGAACTCTAAGGTTCCTATGTTGTGAGATCAGAAAGATGAAAATGGGCTTACAAAATCACTTTTAGAGTAAGAAAGTGCAAAAGTACATGAGCGATACATTTTTCACGCTCCTTTTATTTATATCTGTGCTCTCTGTAGTAGCAGAAGATCTCGGTAATGACTTAATAATTTCTTTACATTATCTCTAATAAAGCACAATGATAATTATCATTTTAGTGAGATAATGATAAATTGTTACAGCATGGTTTTTTATAATTTAAGCAATCTGTAAGCACAGAAGCCTTAAATAATTCAACACTAGCCTTGAGACCAAATATGAATTCTATTTCATATATTATTTTCCTTTACCCCTGAGATCTACAAGACTTAATATAAATTTGTTAGTCTAGAGAATAAAATCCAACTTGAGGATATTAAATATTAAGAGAAATTTTATGGGCTATCATGCAGCTTTTAGGTACTAGCAATATATTCCATGTAATTAAAAGAACTCCTGGTAGATCAGATGGCCACCAGATATAAATATAATTCTATGAATTTCATATTCATGACATTTGCCAACAGAGTAAATATGTTGTTTCCTGCCCATCCTACCCCAAAAATACTTAGATCTCAAAGTTAGTCTATGTGCATTATCCAAATAAAGTTTTAGGTGTCATATTTTAAAAATAAACTCCCAATATGAATTATAATTTATTATTCCATTAACTTAAAAATGTTTTCTCAAAATCTCTAATATACTTTAGTGTTTGGAATAATGAAACACTATGATCATTTGTTAAGGATCTTATATCTTACATATCTTAAGATATCAAAAGAAATTAAAATTTGAATAAATATTTAAAGACACTGAACGGCCAACACCCAGTGCCAGGTATTTTTCAGTCATGGACTCTTATTGATTTAGAATGTATTTTTCAATTTAGCATTCAAATTCATTCAATCGATGAACTGTAAATATTGTTCTGTAATAGGTTAGATAAAAGTAATGATATTTTAAAACCTCAAATTTCAACTTATTAAATAATATTATCTTTAAACCTCTTTTTTGGTAATGTTATATAAGTGTATATATTTTTAATGCATGAATAAGAAAATACATTAACACATAAAAACGTGGATTATGAGTTTGAGCCCCACATCAGGCTCCACACTGACAGCATGGGTCCTGCCTGCTTGGGATTCTCTCTCTCTCCCCCTTTCTCTCTGACCCTCCTGTTTGTGCGCTTGTGTGCACTCGCTCGCTCTCTCTCTCTCACAATAAATAAACTTAAAAAAAAAGAAATTTAAAATGTCTATACTACCC
>NW_026057577.1:15938919-15957906 GCF_023721935.1 Panthera uncia | reverse complement strand
CTTAAAAAAAAAGAAATTTAAAATGTCTATACTACCCAAAGCAATCTGCACCTTTAATACAATCCCTAATAAAACACCACCAGCATTTTTCTTTTTGCAGAACTAGAACTAACAATCCTAAAATTTGTATGGAACCCTAAAAGACTCTGAAGAGCCAAACCAATCCTGAAAAAGAAAAACAGAATCAGAGGCATCATGATTCTGGATTTCAAGCCATATTACCAACATTTGGTCACCAAGACAGCATGGTTGTGGCACAAAAATGGACACATAGATCAATGGAACAGGAAACATAGAAATGGACCCACAAATATATGGTCGACTCATCTTTGAGAAAACAGAAAAGAACATTCAATGGAAAAAAAGGCAATCTCTTCAACAAATGGTGTTGGGAAAACTGGACAGTGCCATGCAGAAGAATGAAACTGGACCACTTTCTTATACCATACATAAAAATAAATAAACATGGGTGAAAGGCCTAAATCTAAGACAGAAAACTATCAAAATCCTAGAGAAGAACACAGCAGCAACCTCTTTGACCTCAGCCAGAGCAATTTCTTATTAAACACATCTCTAAAGGCAAGGCAAACAAAAGCAAACATGAACTATTGGGACTTCATCAAGATAAAAAAAAAAAAAAAAAAAAAAACGCTTCTGCAAAGAGAAGGAAACAATCAACCAAACTAAAAGGCAGCCTACAGAATGAGAGAAGATATTTGTAAATGACACATCTGATAAAGAAATCTGTAAAGAACTTATTTATCAAACTCAACACCCAAGAAAAAAATAACCCAGTTAAGAAATGGGCAGAAGGCATGAATAGACACTTCTCCAAATACATCCATCTGAGTAACAGACACATGAAAAGATGCTCAACATCACTCATCATGAGGGAAATACAAATCAAAACCATGATGAGATACGACCTTAAACCTGTCAGAATGGCTAAAATTAACAACACAGGAAACAAAAGATGTTAGCAAGGATTCAGAGAAAGGGAAATTCTCTTGCACAGTTGGTGGGAATGCAAACTGGTGCAGCCACTTTGGGAAACAGTATGGAATTTCCTCAAAAAAAATACAGATAGAACTACCCTAAGATCCAGCAACTGCCCTCTTAGGTATTTACCCAAAGGATACAAAAACACACGTTGGAAGGGATACATGCATTCCAATATTTATAGCAACATTATCAACAATAGGCAAACTACAGAGAGAACCCAAATATCCATTAACTGATAAATGGATAAAGAAGATGTGTGTGTGTGTGTGTGTGTGTGTGTGTGTGTGTGTGTGTGTGTGTTTGGGTGTGTGCGCGCGCGCATGTGTATAGACTATTACTCAGCTGTAAAAAGAATGAAATCTTGCCATTTGCAATGCCATGGATGGATCGAGACTGTATTCTGCTAAGCGAGAAAAGTCGGGGAAAAATACCATATGATTTCACTCATATGTGGAATTTAAAAAACAAAACAGATGTACATGGTGGGGGAGGGGGGAAAAGGGAAACCAGAAAACAGTTTCTTAACTATTGAGAAAAAAGTGAGGGTTATTGGAGGAGAGTTGGGCAGGGAATGGGTTAAATGGGTGATGGGTAATAGAGAAGACACTTGTGATGAGCACTGGGAGTTGTATGTAAGTGAAGAATCAGTGAATTCTACTCCTAAAACCAATATTGCACTGTACGTTAACTAAATAATATTTTAAAAATAAACTATCATATCAAAAAAAATCATTTGGTAAATTTATACAAAAACAGTTTTCATATAATTGTATTTCAAATATGTTCAAATTGAGCATAATTATGTTTAATCAAACTGAACAAAATGTAATATTCAGAATAGAATCACAGTAATTAGGAACTTATAGTTCCTTATATATATGCATATATATACATATATATATACAAATATATATATGAAAATAATTATGTATTGCTTTAATAGAAACCATTTCTTATGATATTCTGATGCTTATGTTTTCTGATATTATATTTTTGTGAAACTGCTAATCATATTGGGCAGTGTTTATTGTGACACTGTGTTCTTCAAATACTTATGAATAAATTTTAATTTTGGGGAGCTACATTTTCTAGTTGCATTCCATTTTGATAGAATTAAATATATCCTTCAAGCTGGAGAATCAGTCCCAAATGTATCCATTTAGTTATTTGGCAAATGTATTCAATTACTTCACTGGGAATCATACTGTGTTTTAGAAAAAACCTAAATCCTCAATTTCTTAAATAACAATGACTCACCAAATGGCACTCCTTGCAATAATTTTTTACATTTTTATTTAAATTCCAGTGAGTGAACATACAGTCTAATATCAATTTCAGGTATAAAATATAGTGATTCGACGACTCCATACAACACCAGTGCTCATCACAGTAAGTGCACTCCTTAATCCCTGTCACCTGTTTCATCCATTCCCCCAGGCCCCCTTCCCCTCTAGTAACTATCAATTTGTACTCTACAGTTTAGAGCCTGTTTCTTGGGTTGCCCCTGTCTTGTTTTGCTCCTTTGGCTCCTTTGTCTTATTTCTTCAAGTCTACATATGCTTAACTGACTGAGCCACCCGCCCCTCCATGTTTCTATTTATATGTAGTTCAAACACAGACAGAACTAATCTACAACATCAGATGTTAATAGGCAAAAACCTTCTGTTTGGAGGCTCACGTAAACCACTAATATGGGCGAAAACTCAGTAGCCTTACTTCGGAGGAGGAAGATTTAATTTGAAGTGGAGGGCAAAACCCATGGTATCATGCCAGTGTAAATAGCAAACACATTAGAAAAGAAAAAGGAAAAAACATGTAACTCTTCCGTGGAGTCACTATCCCAAGTGAGCAAGGAAACTTGCTTCATCCACAAATATAAGGCAAAGTAAGTCCCTCTCGTATACTTTGCTGGGAAACTCTGCATGTTTCCAAGGAAGATCAGGCAGGGTGCCACACAAAGTAAAAGCCAAGATGGGGCACCTGGGTGGCTCAGTAAGTCAGATGTCGACTTAGACTCAGGTTGTGATCTCATGGCAACCCCGCGTTTGAGCCCTGCATCCAGCTCTGTGCTAACAGCTCAGAGCCTGGAGCCTGCTTCAGATTCTTTGTCTCCCTCTCTTGCTCTGCCCCTCCCCCAATCATGCTCTGTCTCTCTCTCTCTCTCAAGAATAAACATTAAAAAATTAAAAAAAAAAGTAAAAGCCAAGAGAGATGTAAGTACAGGCTGAATTCTGAGGATATTGTCCAGACCATGCAGATCCAAGAGCAGAGGTTAGCAACCTTGTGGGTTAAAGGAGTTTAGACATAACTGCTACCCAAATAATTGGCTGAACCCAATAACATGCAGACAATGGGACAACTATTCAGAAGCCAAGCAAAAAATAATAAAAACTAAGCACTTAAAGAATAAAGCAACAACAACCACATACCAAGAAGGAGACAGATTACATCAATTAAGTACAGAAAATATGCTAAAGAACTTTCAGGAAAATATAGACTCCAGAATTGCCATAATATATCATCTACCATGTATAGCTTTTAACAAAAATTAAAAGGCCTGCAGAAAAAGTGAGATCCATAATCAAGAAGCCTCAACAGAGAAGTAAAAACTCTCCTACTCCAACAGTGAGAACAAGATGAATTATCTACAACATGCTTACTTTAACCGTATCAAAGAGCTGGTGTTGCAAAGTAACTTAATAAACTAAAATCCAATAGGAAATTTCCCCCAATGGACACAAGCTTTCTGTTCTGGCAGAGAGTGGAGGAAGGAAGGAACCATTACAGATGCAGAAAACATGCCCAGATTCTCAACTAATTTGCAAAGGTTGAGAATGAGCTCCTGAATCCTTGGGTACCCCAGTCACAAGGAGAATTTGCACTCACCTGCCAATTCTCTTTCACAGGCTTTGATGAAGCTCCAAAAATGGTGAGAAGAAGAAGAAAAATGAGAAAGACCTCCTGGAAGGCACAGGTACACCAGGTATGAGATGGTCTGAAAGTTGAACAGGAAAACCAAGCAAATTTCTACAATCAGGGTATGATAATCCAAGTGAAAGAAACATCCCTGAGAACTAAACAAACCACTCTTTCTGTATATCATCTGAAGGCAGAGAAGAGATTCCAAAATTCTCCATACTCCAGGTCTTTCTTACAATGGGTGAGGCACTGGCCATCTGCAATGAGAAGAACCTACCAGTTTGTAAAGTTTAACCAACTACTATTTACATAGGCCCCGTGTGAAACAGGGATGCTCCACAAAGGACCCTTACTCACCTGTCCTCAAGTCTACCTGTTATCTCTACCTGATACCTCAAACATCTCATGTATGTTAAATTTATAAGCAGTCTTTAAATTTTTTTTTTCAATTTGATTTGTTTACTTTGAGACAGAGACAGCATGAGAGGGGAAGGGACAGAGAGAGAACAGGAGAGAGAGAATATCAAGCAGGCTCCATGCTTCCAGCACAGACCCAAGGTGGGGCTCAAACCCATAAACCATGAGATCATGACCTGAGACAAAACCAACAGTCCATCACTTAACTGACTGAGCCACACCAGTGGCCCAATAAACAGTCTTTACGGCATGTTGTGATCAGTTTAGAAAAGGAAGCTCTGTTTTTGGCAATATCTGTAAGGGTTAGGGAAGGTTCAAATCCACCCAAGTGGTTGGCAACTCACATGAAATGAAATCTTCCTTTCACTGCTGTAATCCTGCCTTTTCTCCAATCACCTGTCACCACCAACTTCAGGCCTCTGAAGGCTCTCCTCCTTTGAGAATCTCTGTTAGTGTCAAGACTAATATACTTTTTATTTCTTATGTTTCATGTTCGTCACATCATTAGCACAACCACCGAGTAAGTCCCCAGATTACCGGAGGAAAGCAGGTTTTGGGAGTTCACTTTAGGGTCAACCAAAACACAGTCTACCACTAGGTAAGGGGTAGAACTGGGAGGGACACCCCGAAGGTGCAGGCACATGGGGCAAGTCAAAGTAGGAAGACAGGATAGAAAATGTGAGACAAAACTTCCAGCCCTTAGCTTCTCCTTAGTGTGCCATTGGCTGGCACTGAGATTGATAAAAGGAAGCTTACGGTCCCACCCTCCAAAATCAACTGAACTATATACACTACATCTAACTAGAGCAACAGCAAAATCCAGACCCAGCTAAATTACAGCATAAATTGACTGATATCCCCACTCTAATAGCCTAAAAGAAGAATAAGCAGGCTCTTTTGGAAGAGTAAGCAAAATTTACCTCTCCCATACCATCTTTTTAAAATTAATGTGTATTTATTTGTGAGAGAGAGACAGAGCTCAAGGGGGGAGGGGCAGAGAGAGGGAGGAAGACACAGAATCCAAAGCAGGACCAGGCTCTGAACTGTCAGCACAGAGCCCAATGTGGGGCTCAAATTCACAAACCAGGAGATTATGACCTGAAATGAAGTCAGACACTTCACTGACTGAACCACCCGGGCTCCCCTTGGGGTTTTGTTTTGTTACACACACAATATCCAGTATGCAGTCAAGAAGTGTAAGACATGAAGAAAGCAAGAAAATGGCACCTACTGTTGAGTAAGGAGTCAATACAAGCAGACTCAGAGATGGTCCATTTGTAGAACTTTTAGACCAGAACTTCCAAACAACTAGTGGAAAAGTTGGATGACATATGTGAATAGCTGGGAGATTTACTCAGGATTGAAATCATTAAAAAAAAAAAATTCCAGATGTTACATTATGGTCATTAGTGATAAAGAGTTCATTCAATGGATATATAATTGTGTTAAATATAAAAGAGAAAAGAAGTGAACTTTAAGGACAGAGCAATAGACATTATCTAAACTGAAAGATAATGGGGAAAAAGAGTACTAAAGATGAAAAAGAGTGCCCAAGCTCTGCACGATAGTATCAGTCTAACAAGGGGTAATGAAGTACCACAAAAAGAAAATCGCAGAAGAAATAACTTGAAGAGATAATAAATTAATGCAAGATGTCAACCCACACAAATCCAAGTAGTTCATAGATCTCCAAACAGGAAAAACGCAAAACACACACACACACACACACACACACACAAAACAAAAACAAACCAACAAAAATAATATTCCTAGCACAGCATAATCAACATCCAAAACAAAAGCAAAAACCATTAGCGCATCCAGAAAGAGAAAGAAAATGGTGTTAGATTCAATGAAAGAAATACATCACACAGAGTGAAACAATCTTAAACATTGTGTCTCAGTCAAGAAGACCACAGAATTAAACCCCTGAAGTACTGAAAGAAACAAAATGCCTGTCCTCAGGAATTCTTACTAGCTAAATTTGTCATCACAAATGAAGGCATTAGAAATGAAATAAACACATTAAATAAAGACACTTGACAGCTGAAAAATGCTTGCCGTACAAGAATGAGGACTTTTTTATTATTCTGGAAGGAAAGGACGCCATTTAGAAAGCAAGTTTTATGGTAACAAATGAAGTGTGGAATGAGTAATACATTGATAAAAATAAAGGTCTTTAAAGAAAATCTCTTTAAATGTTACTGACTTTTTAAAATAAACATAACACCAATGTAATACTGAGCTTAGAACATATATAAAAATGAATTATATGGCAGTAAGAGTACAAAGGATGGGGAGGTGATCATTTAAGCACTAATGTCAACCACCGTGACTTATTTGCCATTTATAGAACACTAGATTCAACATCAGAATATATGTTCTCTTCAAGTACACATGGAACATTCAGGGACTGTTTAGGTTTTAAGCTTCTAACCAGATGTTCTCAATTCTTCTCTTTAAAGTAGTCATAGTTTAAAAACTGCTAAGTGTACGGTATTCTCAGGTTAGCTAGTAACATATAATATTTCCTTTAGTATTTCTCAATATCCTTATGCCCAGATGTATTCGTGTAATACTGACACTTTGGAGCATTTGTCATTTTGAAACTCTTATATATTCTTCCGAGAAGTAATTACAAGGGGTCATAGGAACACCTAGATACACACAATCACAGAAATATATGCATTGCTCTCAATGAATTAGAATAGAAATCCATTCTGCCAGACACATAAATAGCTGAGGACATGCCATGGGAAATCCTCAGACATTTTTTTTCCAAAGCTCTCATTTTCCTCCCCACTCCCCAGGCATCCCTATCAAGAACTCGAGAAAGAACAGGGGATTAATTACATGTTACAGTGACTATTTCTCTCCTCCTGTTTTTTCCCTATGGCTAATGTCTCATAGCTCTCTTTCAAAACTCTGCTGAAATCATGAATGCTCGACAGTCTGAACTTTGGTTTGAAGGTTCATCACACCTTGGTGTGAGAATCAGAATGTTATTTTTTTTAGTGTCCAAAACTTTTAATGTTTGCAAACAAAACTTCTAGAATCCTGTGCTGTAGAATAGCATCAAGCAGATGGGTTGTTCTTAAATAATTTACATCTTTTGTTCTCAAGATGCAAGCACATGTTATTTTTCACTTAAAACTGCAAGAATATATAGGAGATGTTTACCAGATAGAGCAATTTTCAGAGAGTTACATATTTTGTTTTTTATGGCCTATCTTTACATTTCCTGACTTAGGTGAAAAATTGTCAACTAAGGCCCTCTGGTTGCTGTTACCATGGAGGTTTTTCCTATCTGTGAGAGTGAAAAATGGAAAGTAGTATAAAATAGGGTACACAATTTATGCACAGTGAGGTGAGGGTAGCAGTCTGGGTCCGAGGTACCATTATATCCCCTACTGTTCTTAAATAAGGACATAGCCATTCTCTATAGTTATTCATTTATTCTTCAGGGTGCTCAAAATAATTAGCAAAAAACATACAGCCTTTCCAAGAACAGCAGTGATTAATCTCAAGATTGCTGTAAAAATCACCATAACCATTTTACTTTGAATTAGCCAGATTTGAGCTTTCCTCAAAATCCCCGAGCAACTCACAGAAGGATGACCTAATTGTTTCCTTTACAGAAGACTTGACTCACTGCTGATCTTTGTCTGCTGAGGATCAGTCTAGGTCATCCACCAATGTTCAGAAAAATAGTAAGATGTAAATAAAGAATTAGCACAGGTTAGTGTGGCAATGCTAAGCGGATACCATTGGCCATCCTTAAATATCAGAGTTGAAGGGGTTCCTGGGTGGCTCAGTCGGTTAAGCACCTGACTCTTGGTTTCGGCTCAGGTCTTTTCAGGATTTGTGAAAAAGCCGCATTGGGCTCTGTGAGGTCAGTGTGGAGACTGCTTGGGATTCTGTCTTTCTCTCCCTCTCTCTCTCTCTGCCACTGCCCCGCTTGTGCCCTCTCAATCAAATTAAATAAATAACTTAAAAAATGTATCACAGTCAAAGACCTTTTATTCTTTAAAAGAGCGTAAATATATGTCACAATATATCTTAAGCCATAATCATGTTTATGGA
Source organism: Panthera uncia (assembly GCF_023721935.1). NCBI lineage: Eukaryota > Metazoa > Chordata > Mammalia > Carnivora > Felidae > Panthera > Panthera uncia. Next base: position 15,949,485 of record NW_026057577.1, on the reverse strand, counting down.
TCAACTAAGCATCTATTTGTATACTGATAGTATGATTTACCTTTAACTGTCACAAAAAATGTAAAATGTAATATGGAGTGTAAATAAGAAATACTGTCAACACAGACAGTAGATATTAAATAATTTTTGAGAACTGCAAAAATAAATTTTGATTTTAGCAGAATTACAAAGTCTTTAGAGGACAGAATCTATATCATGAGGAAGCACAAAAAATGAAGTATCATGCGTTATGTCATTCTGTGGGTTAAACAAAACAACCTCCAAACACCAGAGGGTCTTTTGGTGAAAACTGGACACCTAGCTAACAGAACATGAATCAGTTTCTCCCGACTGCCTATAATTTTAAACAACAAAACCCAAGAAAATAAAAATGTGTTTCGACTCTCTTTTATTTCCCTTAATTTTTTTTTTTAATAAACATAGTAGTAAATTAATCCTTTAAAGCTAAAGAACACTACTGAGAAATATTTCATACTGGTGCTCCAGTTCCCAGAGTCAAAGGTTTATGTACAAATAGACACAAGAAGAACCCCATGTTACTTCCTTCTGGAAGTTTCTAGTCCATTAATGGATCACATAATCAGAAAACGAAAAGAAACAAACAAAAAAAAGAAGCTAGGTACTTGGTCCCTAAGAGAGAGATTAGAGCTTGCTAGACAAAGAGAAACATGAGCGTAAGGCCTTTAGCCAGAGTGACTATCTCAAACAGCAACTGAGGAGAAGGTAGAAATGAGCATCATGGGCAGACCGAGCATACTTGCACCTCATCTATTAATGATCACCACAACGCGATACCCTTTACCCCATCCAAAGATGAATACATTATAAAAAGTTGTAAAAGGAGAACACCCCAGAATTGTAACAAGCCAAGCCGCAAGAAGCGCTTTCAGGCAGCACCAAAAATTTAACCTCTGAATGGAATACTACCTCCATCTATAACAAATGCAAAAGCTTGGCAAACGCCATGGTGAATTATAAACAGAATGCAAGAAGGATACTCCGCGGGGCTTTCATATTCTCCTTTACACTTGACTGTGAATATAATAGTATTTTTGGATATGAAAATACAGCTTGATTTTGTGTATTTAACTCAATGATTATTTAATTATAAATCCTACAGGCATGAAAGTGTTCAGTTCGGGCGGGGTGGGGGGAGGTAAACAAATGAGTCACACAGCTGAACTGTTGTACTGGGACTGCCCACATAGGGCGGACATCAGGCTATAAACCATGAGCTATCAGTGTGTTGTGGGCCTTAAGCAGTATGGTTTTCTTTTTAATGTTTATTTATTTATTTTTGAGAGAAAGAGAGAGAGAGAGAGAGAGAGAGAGAGAGAAAGTAAGTGAGTGCACAAGGGGAAAAGGGGCAGAGGAGGAATCCGAAACAGGATCCATGCTGTCAGTACAAAGCCCGACACAGGGCTCGATCCCAGCAACTGTGAGATCATGACCTGAGCCAAAATAAAGAGGGAGTTGCTCAACCAAATGAGCTACCCATGTGTCCCTAGGCAGTATGTTTTGAAGATGCAACAGTTCTTTGGACTCAGGGGCCCTTTAGAAAGAAGCTAGTTAAAAAAGTTCCTTCCTTCCTTCCTCTCTCCCTCCATACATATATAGAGATTTGTTTTATATATACAAGTATGTTTTGTATTTATGTTGTATTTGTGACTTGTGTTTTTGGATGAGAAGCAAGGATAAAAGAGAAAAGGGGCCAGGAGTGGTCTTATGTGACCAGGAATCTGTAGTGGAATCTCATCACTGATACTTCTCCCCTGTAGCTCCCTGACATGACCAATACACTCAATACAATCAATACGGGGTCACTTGCAACTCCTTCCTCAATTCCTGAAGTAACTATTCTCATCAATATCTTTCTTTTAACGTGTATTTATTTATTTTGAGAAAGAGTGAGACTGAGCAGGAGAGGGGCAGAAAAAGAGGGAGAGAGAGAATCCCAAGCAGGCTGTGCTGTCAGCACAGAGCCCGATAAGGGACTTGAACTCATGAAGCATGAGATCGTGAGCTGAGCTGACATCAAGAGCCAGACACTTAACTGACTGAGCCACCCAGGAGCCCCACCTATCTCTTTCTTTTGCCATCTCTTTACTCCTCCCGGAAGCCCTCTTATGGTAGGAGGGATTTGAAGTCAGCTCCACAATGGCTCCACCAGGCCCTAACTTGCAAGCGGCCGGCTAGATGCAGCTTATGCTGGAAATTTAAGACCCATCCCATAGCGTTTAAATGATCTGTGGCTCCAGAGATGCTCCACATACCTCAGCAAAAAACAAACAGAACAAAATAAAAACCTTGGGTGACTTATTTACCTTATGAATCACTGGGTTACTTAGAAGTGTCTTTTCAAAATATACATCGTATTTAATCACCCCCAGCTATTTTCCCTACTCAAAATTATGTAAGGCACCACTACGGTATTTCCGAGTTGCAATCTATCTTAGTAACTGGGATAAATTGAAAGCTGCGGGGTCCTCAAACTGGGTAAAATTTTTCACAGCTTGACATCATTGTACAGGAATTAAATGTAAACCCAAGTTTCTTTAATCAGGGGCAAAAAAATAAAAGCAAATTGACATAACTGGCATAACCACAGTCTTCTTCATTAGTCACATGCATAATGTCAAGCGCTTGTAAGAAACCACTATTTACAGAAAAAGACTCTTATATGAGGATAATGTTGGCTTATGGTTTCCTCTGTTTAACGGTTATGGGTAGACCCTATCACTGAAAAGTGTCTAAGTGATGTATTTGTTCTATCGTCTAAAAGTGTGATTTTATATTTCAGCAGTGGATCTCCAGCAAGCTCTAATTTGTGGAAACATTATTTTATTCTCTATTACGTTCTGCAGATACTGTTTGTAACACACTAGGCTCTTACCATTCATTATAAACTTCTGGAAACCAGGTAATCCTATTATCTAAACAGGGCTTTCCCACCCCCACCCCCTCCCCCGCCCCTCATTCCCTACCCAAACTGCCTTTCTATCCAGCTCTTAAAGGTTTGCAGACCTTTTGGATCTGCCATATTCCTAAAACATGAATCTGCTGCCGCCAGAATTATATGGTCAATTTATCTAAATTACGTGCATCTGCCTTGGTACATTATCGATCTCCATTCCTTATTCTGCTTTAAAAATCTGTCCCAACTGTTTTGTTTGTTTGTTTTTAAGCATTGTAAGATATCATATGATATATCAAGGTAATAAATTCAAAGCCTACTTCTTTACCAGTGTCCAGGAAGAGCGCTATGTTCTGGAGGCACGCATTTCCTGGCTACTCCACCCACAGCGTGTTGACCTTAGTGACTGAGCCTCACACTGACATCATTGAAGGCAACAGGGGCTCACCGAGTGCCTCTCCTTACACCCATCTGCATCTGATCCAGTCCATGTGCCTCGTCCCCTCATTCTCCTCAACTGCAGATTCCTGGAACCCCACTTCAGGCTTTGGTAGTTACTTCTGTAGCCTTCACTTGGGGCAATCATTTCCAGATTCTTTGGGGCCCGTGGTAACTTTGCTTTCTGACTCAGCTCTCAACTCAACTTCCCCCAACACTGGAGTCTCCTCATTCTTGGTTTCCTCTCCAATCTCATCCTCAAGTTCTGTTATATACAAGTTCACCAGACAGGGTAGAGAGGGGAAAGGATTCAGACTTACAGGAAAATTACTCAGACTATGCTTTTTTTCTTTTCAAAGTTCTCCTAGACAGCCCCTCTTGCATATATACACACAGAGATACACACATGAGTGTGTGCACAGTATTTGGTTAACAGTGCAATACTAAGTCCTAAATGCTCCACCACTCTGGATGAGTTTTTATTTTTATGCATTTGCACGTGCCGGGAGGGAGAGGTTGCCACAGGAGACTGCGAATTCCTCTCTAATAAACAATTCTTCATTTTTGCTTCCCCTCAGTATCATGTGCCTAAGTGGTACTGCACATATGTGGAATTAAGTTGAACAGAAATGTCTGCCCTTTTAGGAAACTGACAGGATTTTGTTTTCACGGGATTTATCTCTGCATGCAGGTAATGCACAAATGCCCAAAACACAGCTAAATGAATGAAGGATTCCAATACAAAACTAGACTCATGGACTCACATATACATTCCTAGTTTACAACCTGGTAGTCTATCACGGTGCAAAATCTACTCTTGTATATATTTTTTAAGTTTATTCATTTATTTTTGAGAGACCAAGGGAGCAGGGGAGGGGCAGAGAGAGAGAGAGAGAGAGAGAGAGAGAGAGGGAGAGAGAGAATCCCAAGTAGAGAGCCCAACATGGGGATGGAACCATGAAATCATGACCTGAGCCAAAATCAAGAGTCACATGCTTAGCCAACTGAGCCACCCAGGCGCCCATACTCTTGTGTGTTTCTGATAATTCTATCCAATGAATAATCAATCTCTGCCTCACTGAGAGGAATTTTCATGACTGCTACCATTCTGCAAAGGACAAAAGAATATATTTCAGAAACTGTTGCCACGTGGCCCTGTTTCCAGTTCACTCTTCTTCAGCCTGGTATTGGATGATGCTGCATGTACTACATCATTCACGGTCAGTCCCCACTGGACACATTTAACTTCCTAAAAAGGGATCCCCAAGTGAATTAGTGAATTAAATCATGGTAAGTAGTGAGTGAGTGGGTGCGTGCGTGCGTGTGTGTGTGTGTGTAAGCACCCTGGTGCTCATACTCACAAGGCTCAGGACAGTTTCTTAATATCCTTCTTCTAAGAACACTGCGCATCCCTTGGAAAACCTATCCCTTTTACTCATTTCCTGCAGCATCAACAACCATCAGGCTGCCTTCTGTGCCACTGCAGCGGCACAAATGTAACCGAGGCTTGGTCATTTGGAGTCCTTCCCCTAAGTTTTGAATTGCAAATGGAAGTCAAGATTCTTATCGTCTTGGATCATAAATATTAAGATTACAGGGCTCTCATTAGACCTTTCTCACAAAGCAGATAAGCTTTATGGAAAAAATGAAATCCAGTAAAAACTAGCAGAGATCAGAGAGTCCTGCTAGCCCCGAATCCCAGGATCTTGTCTGAAGCCTTCATGCTAAGTGTTTCTTCTTTGATTTTGTAAGCTGCTCCAGTATTCTTTCCAGCCACTAAGAAGCATTTCTCTTTTGTTTGTATTTGTCCTTCAGGTGATTTAAGTGGTGATTTTTATCACTTGCCTCTAAAGACAAACTACTATTACCAGGAAAGGGGGCTGGTAATCTCAGAGTTCACACTATTTGCAGACTGCTTTAATCTCTGAAAAGTTCAGAAAATGGACCTTCTAAACTTGGAAGGTTTGTATCATTTCACAAAACGGTGGAGTCTTTCAAAAATATTATAGGTATTTTTATGAAACTGTAAGCTGCTTTTCTAAGTCAAAAAAAACCAAACAGTTCGTCTTTCCCAGCTTTCTGTAAATTGTTTTTGCTCAAAAGCACTGGTTAGCAATGGAATTTGCATCTTATTTTTCATACTAGATTACAAAAAGTGTCTCATTTTAATCCTTACTGGGGTTAGAGCTAAAACTTTGCATAGTATAAAGTTTTGCCTCCGGGATCTTACCACTTCTGTCCTAACATACTTGATGTCAGGTAAGAGCAGACTATGGGGGTCAGTTGGATAGTTAAAAGGAGATTATGAAAAATAGATGATACAGGCTGAGAACAAAATACAAGTGGGTAGTACATTCATACAAATGTGTTAACAACTAGCATAAGGGAGGTCAAACCTACCTTAAGCTCGAGAAGACTGAGAGAGATCTTTTCCTTATAAAATAAGGGGTACATTGACCTGAGTATTACCCAGCTCTGGACAGAAACATGCAATGCCTGTTTAGTTCCATGTGGGATGCATTTACCAGGAGGGACATTGAGTTGTTTATAGCTCGATGTTCTTCTAACTGACTGATGCCCATAAAAAAGCAGGTATTAGGTTATTGAATATCTTGAAGATCATTTCAGGGTTTCAAGATTGAACGGGTAAGAAACTCGAGATATATGGACAGTATTACCAGGAAGAAATTTTAAGCAAATCGATATATTTTTATATATTTATAAATATATATAATAAATATAAACCAAAAAATAATTACAAGGACTCTCTAAGATAACTAGAAATTTTATAACATTTTCCCGTCTAATTTGCTACTCATTCCTTATTTCTCTACAATAGTAATGGCATCATTGAAAATTAAAAGGTTTTCTCTTTCCTTCCTTCCTTCTTTTATTCTTCCTTCACTCCTCTCCTCTCCCTTCTCTCCTCTTTTTCCTTTTTTTTTTCTTTTTCTTTTCTTTCAGTTCCCTAGTGGAGAGGTCATGGATGAGTTAGGCAAAAAACTTTTACTCAATAGAAAATTATAGAGTAAAAGGAGTTCCAAAAGGTGGGATAGAGGCACCGCTATAGAGAGAAGGGAAGGTAAAATCTGAATTTTAAAGAGAAGAGATTGGGAGCCAGCCTGGGACAGGTGCAGTGTTGTCTAGAATGGGCAATATGGTTTTTCCCTGCTTGGTTTTCTCTTATTTGCAAGATGGGCATTCCATAATTTACACTAATTCTTCTAAATTTCTACCAAGTGATTTTGGAAAATTACTTGATGAAGTCTTTTCCCTCCATCTCTGAGCTAACACTTGAGACCCGTATCCCAGTAATAGTTAAACTGTCTGGAGGACAAGGTGGTCCTTTTTGTATTTTTGTTTTGTTTTGTTTTCATAAATCCAGAACCAAGGCCATTTAATATTTACTAAAATGTTAGTAAATATACATTGGGATAACTTGGCAGACTTTCCAGATTTGTTTTCCTCTTTAAAAGAAACTCTTATGGTATATGTAGGTAGTACTTTTATAAACTTACTTTCCTTTTCAGAACCATTTGAAATCCTGGAAAAAAACAAGAATCTGTCTAAAAACAATGTGTGAGTATTTTTCTGTGTTAAGGGTGTACTTGAGAGAAAAATACTAGACAAAACTCATTTTCAAAAGCAAACCAAGTTGTAAGCCTAGATTGAATTTGAAGAAGTGAAATGACATGTGACTTTCTTTTTTCCGTACATATGAGGATTTTTTTTTAACCAGCATAAAGAACAAGGTAAGTGGTTCACTAGAGGACTTTACACTTGCCAATGGATATGGCAGGTAAACAATTCAACGTACTATGTTATAAATGGCACTGCTCTATTTCCTATTTATAGTCAAACCACTCAATTCATTCTACTTTAGCTCCAACCCTTATAAGAACAGATAGCTGGAAAATAGAGTGCCTTATCTCATTTCATTAGTTAAAGGAAATGGCTCATTCCACTTGATTCCTAGAATTTCTTTTAAAATCAAGAATATTGAACCCCTGCCAACATTCATACTTTATTTGGGAATATGTTTTGATTATGTGTTTTGATCTGAAAATAAAGAAATCTGTCATTTAAATAAGCATGACTATTTGAAAAACACAACAACATGTTAATGAGAAAAACAGCAAAAATACATTTTTGTATACCTACAAAAAATGTCCATCTTTTCATTTACAGTGTTTTGGCTTCAATATAACTTATTAAAATGTGCACTTGACTTTTTATTTGCTATCATCATATAATCGAGTAATTACTCAGTAGTATTAAAAAAACAAACGAAGATTGAAAAAAACAAAGCAGAAAAACAAAACAGACAGACTTAAAATATAGAGAACAAAGTAATTTACTTCAGGATAAATATGGCAAACCACCTTTGGTGGTGGCCAGACCAGAGGTGGTGGTGGGGGGATGGGTTAAAGAGATGAAGGGGATTAAGAAGTTCACACTTGCAATTATAAAATAAGCAAATCATGGAGAAGGAAAGCATAGCATAGAGCATACAAGAATATTGTAATAATGTCAAACGTTGACACATGGTGACTACACATATCGTGGTGAGCACTGTTTAATGTATAGAAGTGTTGAACCACAGTGTTGTAAACCTGAAACTAATGTAACACTGCATGTCAATTATATACTTCATTTAAAAAAGACTATAAACTTGAAAAATGTTGATAGTTGAAAATTATTATTTTTTTTAAATTTTAGACAGAGAGAGCATGTGCACAGGTGTAAGCAGGGGAGGGGCAGAAGGAGAGAGAGAATCCCAAGCAGGCTCCATGCTCAGAGCAGAGCCTGATGCCGGGCTCGATCTCACAACTCTGGGATCATGACCTGAGCTGAAATCAAGAGTTGGAGTCTAAACCGACTGAGCAACCCAGGGGGCCCTGCATATTAATTTAATAGTCAAAAATACATTAATTTTTGTTTTAGGGGCACCTAGGTGGCTCAGTCGGTTGAGCGTCTGTCTGACTCTTGATTTTGGGTTAGGTATTATCTGCATGGCTTGTGAGTTCATGCCCCATGTCAGGCTCCGCACTGACAGCATGGACCCTGCTTGGGATTCTCTCTCTCCCTCTCTCTCCACCCTCCCCAACTTGCAAATGCATATCCTCCCTCTCTCTCTGTCTCTCTCTCTCTCAAAATAATCAACTTTTAAAAAAAATTTAAAGATGCATTAAAATTTTTAAAATAAGGTATAAAACTATGATGATAGTTCTGTATGTAGATCATGAAAAGCCTAGATTGGCGATTAGGACTTGGAAGGGTTTTGTGATTAAATGAGTTTTTCATCAATGGGAAAAGAATAATGGTATATGTGTGTGTATGAAGGCTTATTTAATATACTCTATTATTCAACATATATCTGTATCTACTTTTTCTGTAGGTATTGTGATATGTTTTCTGTAGTAAAGGAGCTTAAAGTTTAGAAAGGGAGAGACACTGAATTTTAAAACTAATTCAAGAAAGTGAGGACTGTGGAACTGGGAATTCAGCGACAGCAAAAGATGGCACTTTCAAACTGATTCCGTCCCTTGTTATTGGGAGTTGGTAACTAAGTGAATGTGTGTCCCTCAGTTGTCATTTCTATGAAAGAGGGATCAAAGCACATTTATAAAGCTACTAAGACTAAGCCTTTAATATACACTACACTGATTGAATATTGATTTTACTTAAGTATGTAAAAGACAAAAATCAGGAAAGGAGTACAAACATTTGGGCTAAAATGAGAAAAATATATAAGCACACAAACAACTCAAACACACAGATATATCTACAAAGTTGTCTCTACCACTTTACATATTTCATAGGTGCTATGTCATAAAACCAGCCAGATAAAAATGATTTAGTTGTAAATTAATGTATCTTAAAAGTAAATAAAATGTACTTTATAAAATATAAACCTTAAAATCTATGCATGTTTCATCACGTACTACAATCATTACATTTTTCCATCATAGGCTCTTTGTTTACCATGCTTTCTTTCAGAAAATTAATTCAAAAGAGTTATTAAGTTGACAAAAAGCATTTATCTTTTAAATTTTTATTTTACAAAGAGTGTGTGCATGAGAGGGAGAGAGTAGCAGAGGGAATGAGAGAGAATATTGAGTAGGCTCCAGGATCAACACAGAGGTCAATGTAGAGTTTGATCCCATGACTGGGATCATGACCTAAGCCAAAATCAAGAGTCAGACACTCAACCAACTGAACTACCCAGGAAACCCAAAATCATTTATGTTTTTTCTACTTTTTTTTAAGTTGTTTTTTTTTTTTTAATGCAAGTTTGTTAACATATAGTGTGGTATTGGTTTCAGGAGTAGAATTTAGTGATTCATCACTTATACCTAACACCCAATGCTCATTCCAACAAGTGTCCTCCTTAATGCCCATCACCCATGTAGCCACACCCACCTTCTTCCATCAACCCTCAATTTGTTCTCTGTATTTAAGAGTCTCTTAAGGTTTGCCTCCTTCTATTTGTATCCTATTTTTCCTTCCCTTCCCTTATGTTCATGTGCTTTGTTTCTAAAATTCCACATGAGGGAAATCATACGATATTTGCCTTTCTCTGAACTCATCAAGATCAAAAGCTTCTGCACAGTGAAGGAAACAATCAACAAAACTAAAAGGCAACTGAAGGAAAAGAAAATATTTGCAAGTGACATATTGGATAAAGTGTTAGTATCCAAAATCCATCAAGAACTTGTCAAACTCAACATCCATAAAACAAATAATCCAGTGAAGAAATGGGCAGAAGACATGAACAGACACTTTTCCAAAGAAAATACCAGATGGCTAACAAACACATGAAAAGATGTTCAACATCACTCATCATCAGGGAAATACAAATCAAAACCACGATGAGACAGCACTTCATGTCTGTCACAATGGCTAAAATGAACAACTCATAACACAACAGATTTTGGCGAGGATGCAGAAAAAAGGGAACCCTTTTGCATTGCTGGTGGGAATGCAAACTGGTGCAGCCACTCTGGAAAACAGTATGGAGGTTCCTAAAAAAATTAAAAGTAGAACTACCCTATGATCCAGTAGTTGCACTACTGGGTATTTATCCAAAGGATACAAACATGCTGATTCAAAGGGACACATACACCCCAAAGTTTATAGCAACCCTATCAACCACAGCCAAAATATGGAAAGAGCCTAAATATCCACTGATTAATGGATAAAGAAGATGTGGT
>NW_026057577.1:15888823-15938519 GCF_023721935.1 Panthera uncia | reverse complement strand
ATATATATATATATATATATATATATATATATATATATAATCATTTACTTTTAAAATAAACCTTTGAATGAAGTGTAACACACATAATGAACGGGGAGCAGATCATAAGTGTGTAGCTGACAGTGTGACTACCATCTAAGTTCAGAAAGAGAGCAACACCTGGAACTCTGGCACTTCTTGTTTCTTTCTAGTCACACATTCTATTTCCCTGTGCAGAGGAAACATTAACCTCTAACGCTCTAGATTAATTTTGCCTATTTTTGAATTCTATGTAAGTAGAATCACAGATACATTCTTTTGCATCTAGTATATTTTTAAAACATTCTATTTGAGCGATCAATTCATTTTATTGCTTATAACAATAGTTGGTTCATTTTCGTTGCCATATAAATTGTTATAATTAGTCCACAGTGTATTTATCCATTCTCTTGTCGATGGACATTTGTGTTGCATCACTTTGGAGCTATTATAAACAGTGCGGTTATATGCATTACTGAGTTTTTACTGCTGAACAGATATACACACTTTATTTGATCATAAGCTTTGCAGTTGCACTCTTATAAATATACCTTAAGTTTAAATACTTATTGCTAACACATTTTTCAAAGAGATTATATGGAAGCAGTCTAAGTGTCCATCCACAGATGAATAGATAAAGAAGATGAGATCTTGTCATTTGTGATAAAATGGATGGACCCAGAGTGAATTATGCTAAGTGAAATAAGTCAGACAAAGACAGGCAACATGATTTCACTTCTATGTGGAATCTAAAAGATAAAACAAACAAATGAACAAAAAGCAGAAACAGACCCATAAATACAGAGAATCAAAGGTTGCCAGAGGGGTGGGGTGCAAGATTCATTTTCCAAATCAAATGGATCATTATTCATGGTCTTCCTTTCTGAATCTTGGTCTCCTTTGCTATTTGCTACAGAATCAAAGTTTGTTATTTGCTAATAGAATCAAAATTTGTCATCTGGAAGGGAGACACCAAGTTCCAAAGGAAATTTATCTCTTACAAAAATTAGCTAATTTTCTCTATTCATGTGATTTGAAGGGAAATGTATGACTTTCAAGCATCAAATAGCCCATCTTTTTATTTGTCCCAAAATAAAAGAGATTATCTCAACAAGCCTACACACCAAGATAATAAATAAAATGATACATTGATAATCAATATTTGGTGCTGTTTTCTGTGAACAATGGGAAAATTCTGAATGTCTTACAATTTTTTTTTAATATTTACTCATTTTTGAGAGACAGAGACAGAGCACAAGTAGTGGAAGGGGCAGAGAGAGAGGGAGACACAGAATCCCAAGCAGGCTCCAGGCTCTGAGCTGTCAGCAAAGAGCCTGACACGGGGCTCGAACTCACAAACAGTGAGATCGTGACCTGAGCTGAAATTGGGTGCTTAACCGACTGAGCCACCAAGGCACCCCAATACTGAATTTCTTTAAGCAGAAGAGTGCTGAGGAGATTGAACCACCAATTCTGTGGAATGTGAAAAAAATCACATTTCTATCCCTTGCAATCATGAAATTACACGTAGTGAGATCACAGATCACCAGTATAACTTTATATTTTTTATTACTGTAAATTTTTAGTGTACCTACCTAAAGAAAAGCCAGATGGGTGTGGGTGGTCTTGTCTGTTTCAGGGTCCTGGGATTTGGAAGCATGCAGGTAGCACTCTCTGTTGATAAAATTTAATGAGGCCTCTACTAGATCAAGTTCTGCTAATACCAAACGTATTTTATGGACTATGGGCTCATAAGATAAATCGGGTAAATTTTGTACTTGTTTTCACTCTGTAAAGTGATCTTTTCAATGTTGGGAAGCAGAGAAAGGCCCTATCTCAGGGAACTTCAGTGAGGGAACAAATCTACAAAATCATTTTGATCAGCATTTAACAAGGTAGTTACTTGTAAGCTTAATGTTAAAGAAAAACCAGCTGCATTTTATGTAACAATAAACAACTAAAAGAATAAAATAATTAAAGAGAAAATGCTAATATGAGAAAAAAAAGTTAGCTAAGAATGAATCCAAGGGCAAGACCTCTTGCAGGTAAAATCTAAAAACTGATTACAACACTTTAGAGAAGACCTCAGTGAAGTGAGATGCTATATTCACAGATTAAAAACACATAGTGTCACAAATATGTCAATTACCCCCAAAGTAATCTACATACTGAATACAATTCAAATTAAAGTTTCAACACTGATTTAAATGGAATGTTTTGTTTCTACATTTAAATGGAAGATTCAAGAGTCAAAATCCACCAGGATAATAGCAGGTCTTACAAAGAAATAGAAATTTAGACAGTGTGCATTTAGCAAAGAATAGAGAAATTCACTAATGTAGTAAAACCATGTATTTATGCAACATATGAAAGGTAGAACACTAGATCATTCAAAGAATGAGGGACCACTGACAAAGCCATGCTCTAAAAAATGGTTATATATAGGGTAAAGAAAATATAAAGAACACATACTATATATACAATTCAACTCCAGATCAATTGAGAATATTAATATCAAATGTAAAACTTGTATGTTTGTTTATTTTAGATAGAGAGTTTATGAGTGGGGAAGGGTCAGAGAGAGAGCGGGAGAGAGAGAATTACCATGAGATCATGTCCTGAGCGAAAACCAAATGTCGGATGTTCGACCAACTGAGCCACCCGGGTGCTCCTCAAATGTAATTATCTTTTTTTAACTTTTTAAAGTTTATTTATTTATTTTGAGAGAGCCAGAGAGAGGGGGAGAGAGAACAAAAATCCCAAGCAGACTCTGCACTGCCATCTCAGAGCCCCACATGGTGGGGAAGTCGTTCTCACAAAGTGTGAGATCATGACCTGAGCCAAAACCAATAGACGCTTAACCTAATGAGCCACCCAAGCACCCTTCAATTCCCTTCAGGCAGGGGAATTACAAAACCCATTTATCACTGTTCAAAAAAATTAATACATTTTACTCTGTTAAAATCAATGGCAGTTTCTCATCTGAAGGGATAACAAGACAGTAAAAGGACCTATTAAACATGGGGGGAAATATTTACAAGGTCAACAACCACCAAAGGAATAGTATGAAGAACATTTTTAAAATAACTACAAATCAGTAAGGAAAGCAAAACCTATCGAACTGAAAAATAAATGGCAAAATTTATGAATAGGCATGTTGCTCAAGAAGAAAACTATTAGAAGTCTGGGAAATTTAAAGCCACAATGAGATGTCCTTTTACATTACTGAATTGATCAAAACAGATGGCAGGGACACTTTTGATGAAAATAGGATAATGTATAAACTTGAAAATTCCTATGTCCTATATTTGAAACAAATGTAACATTGTGTGTCTACTGTACTCCAATAAAAATAATAATTAAGAAATAAATATGTGATAGTAGCAAATGTTAGAGAGCACATGGCCATAAACAATCTTGCCCATTTGTATTAAGAGTATAAATAGGTACAAATATTTTCAAAACAGTTTACCATTATCTCCTATGGCTAAACCTCACATAATTTACAAGGGAATAATTCTACTTTTAAACATATACACAGAACAAACTCTTGTCCATGTACAACAGAAGACATGGGCAAGAATATTCATAGGAATATTGCTCACAATAGAAAACAAATAATCAAATGGAAACAGTCCAATTGTTTGTGATGAGAGCACAGATCAGGTGTGGTGTATTTAGACAATGGATTATCATAAAGCAGACAAAATGAATAAATTATGTTAATATGCAGCAGCATGGATGAATTTCAGCAAATAATATTTAGTGAAAAAAAACTTAACTCCAAGATTATGTGAAGTATGAGGTCGTTAAACAAAGTGAACAGAACAATGAAAATATGCTTCTTGGGAAATATTTAGGTGCACAAAACCACATTAAGAGGTATGTGTATAAATGATGAACAGACTTGAGACGGGTAAGATTACATTACCAAAGGGATAGCAGGGTAATGTAATGGACAAGAACATATATTTACACGCAGGTTTAGTTAACTGATGGATTAGCTTCTTTTTGTTTTTATTTCAGTTTATTTATTTATTTTGAGAGAGAGAGAGAGAGAGAAGGGTAGGGGCAGAGAGAGGCAGAGAGAGAATCCTAAGCAGGCTCCATGCTGTTAGAAACCGACACAGAAACCGACTCAGGGCTCGATCTCATGAACCATGATATCATGACCTAAGCCGAAATCAAGAGTTGGACACTTAACTGACTGAGCCATCCAGGCGTCCCTGGATTAGCTTGTTATTACCATACACATGAAATTACTCTTCTCAATATGCACAATAAATAAAAGCACAGTATACTGGACTAACAAGGAGAGTGAACCAACTTTTATGATATCTAATTCTATACACATTGTGGAATTCTAAAGAATTTTAGTTAACTATCATAGATGGAAAAATGTGCAACATATTCAAACATGGCTTGGCCAAGAAAGTGACGGGTTCAAATGATAAGGGATGTAAAGTCCAGTTTTATCCATCTTTCTTATTTTTCTCCAAAGGTTAATATTAACATAGTAGGACTTGGGAAGACATTCTGATCATACTCTTTACCTGTCTTACCTCTCCATTTCTATATACACTGATTTTTTTTTTCCCTAGTGGAAATACTAAGGCAGCATCTTAGACATAATTATTTGTCTCTATTGGCATGCAAAAGGATCCATCCAATGTGGCAGGTCCCAGGCTATCCAGCAATGCTTTCTTCAACTCAGAAGGTCTCCAACAAACATTATATATACATCGGTACATCTCTACGCTATTCAGGTGAGTCTAGCACTACTATGTGGAAATGGAACAGAGGGCATAACGGACTATATGAACAGGGACTGTAAAACATGGTACAAAATATTATCAGAGCGTTCAGTACACCATAACCTGTTAATCACCTGTTGAACAGGTGAAAACCTGTTCATGTGTGTGTCTTCTTCAATGAACTTAACCCCTTGAAAGTAAAGGCTGCATCATCTTACGAAAGATCAGCAATTCCTAGGGAGTGCTTGATCCTCTGTAGAGGTTAATTCAAGAAATAGGGGCACCTGGGTGGCTCAGTCGGTTGGGCAAGCGATTTCAGCTCAGGTCATGATCTCGCGGTTTGTGGGTTGGAGCCCCACATCGGGCTCTGTGCTGACAGCTTGCTCAGAGCCTGCAGACTGCTTCAGATTCTGTGTCTCCTCATCTCTCTCTGCCCTTCACCCACTCATGCTCTGTCTCTGTCTCTCAAAAATAAATGTTAAAAAAATTAAAATAAATAAATAAATAAATAAATGCTTATCATATGATATATGAGGTTATATACTTTCCTATATTTCATAGACTGATTTAAGTCATGAAAATGGTCATTTTGGTGGAGGAACAAAATACAGTGCTTCCTGGAAGTGAACTTGAAAGGCATGTTTCTGGTGAGGAGGTATATCTTTATATGCTATGCAGAAACAAGATTCTTACAAATATTTGAGAATGTTGATAGGCTGTCTTTCTTGAAGAGTAGCCCTAGAAAATCATTTCTTTCTTCAGACTTTCTGTTAATTAGAGTTCTCCTTAATTTAACCTGGTAACTGTTCTCATTCCCTTTCAGAACTGCATTCTGTATCACTCAAACTCAGTAACTGTCACATTGCCGTGAAGAGTTTTCAGCTTGGCCCTCTGCTATTGGCAACACTTTCCCTACATGTCAAGAAGAAATGGGGCTCTCTTCTAGGCAGAGATAATTCAGTGGAATAGCGCAGCAGTGAACGGTCACATACAGAGTAAAGAGGAAGAAAGGGGACTAGAATAAGTTGGTAAACAGGTACCATGGAGCCCTCAGATAAAACAATTAGGAGGTAGAGTCCAAAATGATAAAGGACCACCGACATCTTCATGACAATAATATAAGAATTAATAGGAATGGAAGCCATGTAACTCAGGTAATAAGAGTCCCTTTGGCTCATTTATTTCTTTTCGAGGGCTTACACTTCTGGTTTCAAAAAATTGTACGGTATTACTTTCTCACCCTAACCTCTATGTTCTTCTTAACGAAATCTAATAATGAGTGTCTTCAGTTGGGGTATCTATTTTATGCATATGGTTAGTAATATGAGATGACCCAAAGGTTTTCCTTAGATCACATATGGGGATGACAACAGAAATTATTTGGGGAAACCTCAGATATTGTGGGAAAAAACAAAACATTATAACCATAAATCAGATCATGAGAGCTTATACACTTTGCTTCTATTCTCACCTTCTTTATTCATAAAATACATCCCTCAACACTCTAGGATCATAAACTCTCCATCTATTATTTAAACAAAGAAGATTTGAGAGGAAAAGACAAACGGGAAGCAAAAGACAAAAAAAAAAAAAAAAGAGAGAGTTCAGGTGATAGAGAGCTATGTAAACATGAAAGTAAGAAATGTAGTACACAGAACAGTAGTGGTGAGGTAAAACCACAAACACAGGGGAAGGAGGCCAGGGCTAAATAATAAATGAATAACACATTGAAAAAAAAAGAAGAGGTTGGAAGTAGCAAAATACTCTGCAAAAAAAAATTTTTTTTTAATCTCTATTTCAAACTTAAACCCTCCAAGTCTGGGGAATGCAAGCCTTTGGTAGGAAAAAGGTGATTTCCTGGCCAGCAACCTGGACAAAGATATGCACCTACACATAAAAAATGAAAGAGCCAGGTAGGCAGGGATTTTAATAAAAATGTAAATCATGACCTTCAAAACAAAAAACAGACTATGCTTCTTCCAAAAAGGTGTGAGAACTTTACTGAAATGACATTAGCTACCAGAAGAAAAGCCACAGACAAGTTTGAAGTGAAATGTTCCAGAATCACTTGTATAAAATAACCTCCGTAGGTTTCATTCAGTGGGTAAGTGATAATTATATGAAATACTAACAAAGTATCAAACATGTAAGGAATGAGTTCTAAAGTGAAGTTTGGGAGAAGTATTTTATATAGAAGGAATAAATTAATAATAAATAATTAACATCCAATGAACAATACATTATTGTAAAGTATCAAATAAATCTATCAGTTAACTAAGCTAGAAAAGATCATAAATATAAAAATAAATGACCCCTGGGGCACCTGAGTGGCTCATTTGGTTAAGCATCCGACTCTTGATCTCTGCTTGGGTCATGATCTCATGGCTCATGGGATCGAGCCCCGTGTTGGGCTCCACACTGACATCATGGAACCTGCTTGGGATTCTCTCTCCCCCTCTCTCTCTGCCCATCTCTTGTGTGCCCTGTCTCTCGAAATGAATAAACTTTTTAAAACAATGACCAGAAATCAGGATAATACCTTGGTACAAATAGCAGTCTTAGTGTTATTATTTGTTTGCCCTTTTTCAACAGGGAATATTTTAGGGTTAATGTATGTAATACAACCTGACAAAAACTTCTATAATTCAATGATTAATGGCAGGAATCTATGTAAAAGAAGTATAAAATGGAAAGTCAAGAACTCTAAAATAGTATGAGTGTTAACACCAATAGTATAGTGTTAACACCAAATAAAACGACATGTTAAAAGTTGGACATAATAATTTTACATGCTATCGGACATAGGGGATGCCATGATATATACATAGTCAAATCAGATGATCTAATAATAATGTGTAATAATCCTTCTGGATACATGCAACCATTAATAAAGGTGGATCATGCAACCAGATTGAGGATTGTGCAAATCAGAGCTCTTTTTAAAATTATTTTTAAATGTTCTTAAGTTTATTTATTTTGAGAAAGCAAGAGAGAGAGAGAGAGAGAGAGAGTGTGAGAGTGTAAAACAGGGGCAGAGAGAGAGGGAGAGAGAGAATCCCAAGCAGGCTCCACACTGTCAGGACAGAAAGCAGTGCAGGACTCTATCTCACCAAATGCGAGATCATGACCTGAGCCAAAGTTGGGTGTTTAACCAACTAAGCCACCCAGGCACCCCTAAAAATCATTTTAATAGATTTTACTTTATAGAGTAGTTTCACGTTTATATGAAAATTAAACAGAAGGTACAAAGGTTCTCCTATACCACTAATCTCATACGAGCATAGTTCCTAGCATTATCAACACTCCCCACCAGAATGGCCCATTTATTACAACTGATGATCCTATGTCCACACATCATTATCACCAAAGTGCATAGATGACATTAGTGTTCACTCTTGGTGATGTACGTTCTATGGATTGGGACAAATGTATTAGGTCATGTATTGACCATGATCATATCATACGGACTAGTTTCGATGCCATAAAATCCTCTATGCTCTGCCTATTTAGCTCTCCCTCCCCACCCACTCCTGGTGACCACTAATATTTTTATGGTCTCCAGAATTTTGTCTTTTCCAGAATGTCATATAGTTGAGATTAAATAGAATATAGCCTTTTCAGATTGCCTGTTTTCACTCAGAAATATGTATTTAAATTTCCTCTGTGTCTTTTCATGGCTTGATAGCTCATTTGTTTTTAGCAGTGACTAATATTCCATGGTCTGAAAATACCAGTTTGCTTATCCGTTCACTTGCTGAAGAACATCTTGGTTTTTTTTTCCCAGTTTGGGCAATTATGGAGAAAGCTACTATATAAACATCTGTGTTCAAGTTTTTGTGTGGACCTAAGTTTTCAACTCCTTTAAGTAAATGCCACAGAGTGTGATTATATGCTAAGAGTTTAATAATAAGTTCAGCTACTAATAAGTTAACAAGTTTAGTTACTTACGGTAACAAGTTTAGTTTCTTAAGAAACTGCCAAACTGCCTTCCAAAGTGAAAATTAAAAAAATAATAATAATAACTTGAGCAAGAATACCCCAAATAGCTCCATAGTTCATTAAGGATGAATGCCAACAATTAATGCAAGTAGACTCTTCTCATGTTTCACATATATTTCATTATACAATTCTTTTAATAAAGACTAATCAGATCAAAAAGGATCAGTGCACTCTCCCAGAGAATAAACCATTTCAGAGATTGGTGGAGTATGTCAATTCACTCAGGCAGAGGAGTCTAAAACTTAGCATTTACTTACTTAAAACTCATAGATCTACAATTCAAAACAACTTTCTCGAGGACTATAACAAGGCTGCATCTACAGAAACAATGCAAAGTAGACAAACCTATCACAAACGGAGAACACATATTAATAATGGGAAGTTACAATTTCATTCATAAGTTGGTTTATGGACTGAGATTCTGTAACTTGTTAGAAAAGCTTAACACAATTTTTTCAATATTATCTATTTTGAAATAAGGAGAGAGAGAGAGCACGCACACAAGTGGGGAAAGGAAAGAGAGAGAATCCCAAGCAGACTCTGCATTGTGAGCCCAGAGTCCCACGTGGGGCTTGATCTCAGGAACCAAACTGTGAGAACATGACCTGAGCCAAAATCCAGAGCCAGGTGCTTAACCAGCTGAGCCACCCAAGTACCCCAACACAAATCTTTAATTCATTACTTTCATGTGTTTTATTAATGTTATGGCAGGGTAGAAAGAGTAAAGTGTGATTAAAGCAGCTACCAATCCCCCTTGCCTGTCTGAAAGACTGGTTTTCATCCTGAAAGATTACTCAGATGTTATTTCTTCTATGAAGACTCCTGAGATCTTGTGATCTCTCTTACGTTCTTCTTCATCTGCCCTTCCAAATCACTTTGTTCATTTGTTCATACATGTGTTGGCACTTGTCACCTTGTTGTGGTTGTTTGTGTGTGCCTGTTCCTCTGGGCTTAAGAGTATCTACATGCAGAAATCTCTGAAAAGCTTGTGCAATGAGGAGAGAGAAAACTGAGTGACACCTTTTTCTGTGTTACAACCTGACAAATAAATGGTGAGGAGTCTAGGAAGTATCAACCATCTTTCTGGTTCTCTGATTACAAAGACTGTTAATTTTATGAAGGAATAGTAACTGAAAGTGATGTCTTGTTACCTATCCAACAAAGTGATTGTTCCTATTTTTTTTAAGTTTATTTATTTATTTTGAGATGGAGAGAGACAGCATGAGTTGGGGAGGGGCAGAGAGAGAGAGGGAAACACAGAATCCCAAGCAGGCTCCACGCTGTCAACACAGAGCCCAACACAGGGCTCCAACTCACAAATTGTGAGATCATAACCCGAGCCAAATCAAGAGTCGGACGTTTAACCAATTATGATTGCTTCCTTCAGATTCTCTATCCTTCAGATTCTCCAGGATCCATCTAAATACACCATGCGTTATAAAACATTCTTTATCTGTTCCACTGCTTTACAATATCCGCATACAATTTTCAGCACTCTTGTCTCCTTTGTGGGTTATTTTACTACTTTTTCCATTTTCACTTCTTTTCTAAATAAATTCTGATATCCTAGAGTGCTCTGATTATTTTTATAAGCAAGAGTTCTGTTTTCCCACAGGCTGAGCCCAGTGATTTACCCAGAATGCAATCACTGCCTCTTTGTTATTCATTTGAATAAACTGCACATTTAGAAAAATCAAAGTGCACTGTTTGGAAAGAAAATATTTGTTCAAGAACTCCTAACTCTCTTTTTTATGAAAATAAATGTTTAAAATGCTTTCTCCCCTTTTTTTGTTACTTTAAGAACTGTGATATCATTTTCATCTAATGAAGTTGGGTACGAGATAAGGTTCACAGGAAGAGGGGTTTGTTTCTAGTGGGAGTTAGTTTCTGTTGGTATCCCTGACTCAATCTGTGGTATGAAGCAGCTTGAGTATTAAATCTCCCTTGGAAAATTGGGGTCACAGTCCACTTCCCCTGAAAAAAACTTTCCTAAATCCTGGGATTATAGGTACATCCAGCAGCCATTAGGAATTTACTCTGCAGGAGGAAAGGCATTATACTCTAAGAGGTTTGCTCTGCATCACGTTTTGAGGTTAAAAAAAAAAAAAAAAACCACCTTCTCGGATCCAAATACATAGCTGGCCCTTAAATTTCAAAACCAAATTGTAGAGGATGCAGTCTACAAACTTCTTTGATTTCCTACACAAAATACTTTTGCCAATGAATTTATATTCGAAGGCACGGAACTGTGGTGGAGAAGCGGTAGGATACCATAGAAACCAATGTAAGCAGAATGTTACTCTCCAAAACCAGACTGTAAATGTTAGAACCTATCAAGATTTAAAAAGAAGGTGACAGAGTCAGACATAGGTAGTCACAGAAAAAGGAAAAGCTGTTTTATTTGATCATTAGGCATAGAAGCAGAAGATCAGAACTGGAAAGATTCTTAGAAAGAAGTAAGTACCACCCCTTAATGTATAGAGAAGAACACTGAAAGCAATGGAAATTATGAACTGCCCAAGAGGCTTCTGGATAAAAATGCAAGAGCAAGAGTTTCAGGCCTTGCAATTGGTATCACCCGCGAATAACAATTACAATGCCTGGTTTAGGTACTGGCACTGAGTAGGCCTCTAAAACAGTTGCTTTCTCTTGTTTTCTTCCTTCTATCTTTCATTGCTATAAAAGGTATCGCAACTTACTGGAGCTCCTGGGTGGCTCAATCGGTTAAATGTCCGATTTTGGCTCAGGTCATGATCTCCCACTTTGCGAGTTCAAGCCCCGCGTCGGACTCTGTTCTAACAGCTCAGAGCTTTAGATTCTGGGTCTCCCTCTCTCTCTGCCCCTCCCCTGCTTGCACTCTGTCTCTGTCTCTCTCAAGAATAATTAAACATTAAAAAAGAAATTTAAAATATACGTGTGTGTGTGTGTGTGTGTGTGTGTATCTCACAACTTACTGATTTCACTAGCCAGACTTCCTGGTTACATAATGAGTGTTTGGTCACTTAGCAGATAGGTAATCCTGGGCAGCACCTTCCTGCGCCTTGGATTCCTAATATGTTAATAACAACTGTAACATAACTTTCATCACAGCAGGACTGGGAGAAATTAAATTAGTTAGTACATACAAAAATGTTTGGAGGAGTACCCAGCATAGAGGACACATGAATGGAAGTTACCTATTATCCTATTATTATAATAATAATTGTGATTGCTATGATGTACCACCTCTTGACATTTGCTTCCTTGTTCCTCATATTTAGATAATACGAAGGATATTTATCTGTCTTCCCTTATTAAAAGATACCAGAGAGCCAATCTAAGCTCTCCAACTGCATTAAATCCTGAATATATTTCAATAAATTAATTAAAGTCATATTTACAGTTGCTATTGGTTTTACATATTTAAAGCCAGATACAGTTTTCATGTTAAGGGTCCTTTTATTAATTTCACTAGGAAGAGAAACGTATGGAGAAATACAGGAGGTCATGCAGGATCAGCGGGGTCTCTATCTTGGTCTGTGTTAGAGTCTGTCCCAGCTGACAAGATGCTTTTTTCATCTGCGCGTAAGACTATCCATTGTAAGCAGCCTATGAACAATTTAAGCTGAGGATTCCTATATGAGGCTTCTTTCCTAATACAGCAAAATGTGACCAATTACCTGAGTCCTATTCATTAGGATCAAAAGGTCTACAAAATAAAAACCAGTTTTTTTGAAAGCATGAAATCAACCTTTGTGTATATCACAAAGTCTTTGTGTATAATTTGTGTCATTCCATACATATGTGTTTGGTGTGTGTGTGTGTGTGTGCGTGTGTGTGTGCATGCGTGTTTATAGTCAAATGCACACCTGTTTTCATATAGAGTCAAAGAGAAGAGAGATCTTTCACCTAACAGGCAACAGTGAACATATCAGTGAACATATCATAAATAAACATTATTTATTCACTTCAGTTCAAAACATCTTTCTAGGTGCAACAATATGAAAGTTCCTCGTGTTTACATTTTAATAGATCTTTCATTGAAATTGCTTTTTTAGGAACATTCTCTTAATGTCTCTGAAGGCAGTAAGGCAAACAAGTATATTATAAAATAATGAAAATCTGGGCTATATTGCTAGTACTTTCAGAGTCATTTGACTTTTTCTTACATAATGTTAAAAAAATTTTCTTGATCTCCCAATTGGAAATGCAAACTAAATAGAAATCTGTACTGATTTTTACCCTTTCCCTACTTCCCACCCATGATCATTATTGTTTCTTCTTGCAAACTACTGAGGGACACTCAATTGAGACTCTCTCTGAACTATTATTAAGTTTTAAAAATCACACCAAATAATTTAAGTGATAAATCCCAAGGCATATTAAAGGCACTGGATAGACCAAGAATTTCTATTTGCAACCCAGCTGTGTCTTCAGCAGCCTAAAAAGGGCTGTGTTCTTTGGGAGGGGAAGTAGGAAGAGAGACGATGAGCTAAGCAGTACTAGAAAGATCTGAGTGATTGAAGCAAATAATGGCAGTGTCCATTTAATCACAATCTGGAAGAAAGGTAACTTTAGGCAAGGGACCCTGACCATTTCTATTTCATTGGAGAAATGATGACTCTCTTAAACTAGGAGATGTTTACAGCTGTAAGACTAAAACCTACATATATGAAAGATGGCTTTCACCAAGCACGCAAGGTGAGTCTATGTGCCTTCCCACGATCTGATAGGTTAGTCAGGCAAAGAATGGTATTCCAGCCTGTTTGAGAGCTACATTTCACATCGTATATCCTGAAGCGTCATTTGTTTTTCTTCACAATTCTTGAGAGTTTGGTTTATGTGACTGGACCTCTGGGAAATGCTGTGCACTCTCATAAAGCATGGAAGGCTGTCTGCAAAATGTCACCAACAACAAAAATAGGAATAATTAATAATCAACAGTTGAATATTTACTAAGGGCTTTGCAGGGATTACCTCATTTCATCCTTATGCCAGTCTTATGAGGAAAGTAGTACTGTCCTCATTGTTTGACAAGGACATTGAAACCAGAGACATCTACTACTTTGCCAAAGTCAAATAAAACAGTTAAATGGGACAGGTCAGATGTGAAACCAGGCAGTCTGACTACAGGACCTATGATCTGAGCCATCAAGCTGGAGAGGCTTATTCTGTTTGCTGAGAAGGAAAAGTCATGACTTACTCATCTTATTCAGCTGTTTAACTGACATGGTACCTTGAATCTGGAAGCTTGATAAAGATTTGCTGGACTGGGTCACAAAGCATTCAAGATCATTAGGGCTATGAACTCTGAACTAAGCAAACAAACTAAACAACAGGTTAAGAACTAAGTTCTATTAAGATTTTTATGCCTTTCAAAATAACCAAAAAGTTAAGATACTAAATCCTGGATGTGCAATAAGCACTTTCTAAGAGGTTACAATATTTCTTCTATTCCTCTTAAGAGAAAGCGTGTACGAACTTTATTTTCACATTAGAATGGCTTTTACAAAGGATTTTGAATGGACTTCAATACTTGTAAATCTCACCAATGTTTCCCTATACTTTCATTTTGTTCTCTCCATAATTTAATAGACCATTTTAGATCCACTGGGTAGCTGCCATCCCACTATCAGGAAAAAAGAACATCAACACTCATTTATTAACAGATGATATGATATCATTTTCTAAAATGAGAAATGGCTGAGACTGACGCTTCTACCCAGGTAATTATTTCATCAAGGAAGAATACAAAATCTAATTACTTCTGATAGATGCTTCTGGATATTAAGAATTAATTTTAATATTAGTTTTGGTGGTGGTATTATTACCCTAGCGTATACCTTGCAAACAATTTATCTGCTGAGTGCAAAAAAGATTAGCAGCTCTGACAGGCATTTTATGGGAGCTTCAGAGAAGCAGATACATGTCTATAATTACTTTAATATCGTTCTCCAGATGGAAATATTACCGGCCATGTCATATGACAAAGACTTCTATAACTTTTATCATAAATTTATCTCTGTATTTAGGCAAATTCTAAACAACTGCTTAAGGGGAATACCAACCCTACACTTCCACTCAGTGTAGAGTTGACACGATCTTAATTAAGCATGAACCTTTGTTGGCCTTGAGCTCTCACAAGGGACCATTGATCTCAACCATAGTCAATCAACTGTGGAGGGGGTGTGGGTGTTCACTCAGTAGAAGAACTGTTCTCCTCCATTCACCAGCCATTCCACCTTTTCCAAGTCTCAGCTGAGAGAAACCACATTAAAAGTGGACAGCTTGAAGCAGTCTACCTTATACTTATTCAGATCACCCCAGGGCAAGACTGGCATTCTCTCGGTTATCTAAAGCATGACTTATCGTAATTTCACTTTGATGTTATGTCACTAGTTTATGCTAAAGAGTCAGAATAAGAAATGGTCTTATTGAATTGACACTTAAATACACTACATGTCTCTTTTTGGTGGGATGGAGAGAGGATCCAGTCTCTTTATACTCGGGGTCCCCTCCCTGCGGCTTTCCTCTCCACTGATACTCCACCTGCAGAGGTCAAGATACTGGCTGGGGTGAGTGGGGAGATAGTTCCTGCTGACAGCTCTCCCCTGGAACCCACTGATGGGTGGCATCTAGAGGTGGGTGCCCATCTTGAGGCCTGGGTTACCACACACCCTTCTTCTGCTGGTGGCCATCACTACTGTCTGAGTGCTTATTACAAGATTCCATCTTCTGTGTCTTTCATTTCATATCCTCATTTTTATACCAGCACATTTTGTGTACATAGACCACTATGATAAACTCTTTCAATTCTTTTTTTAAAAATTTTTTAGTGTTTATTTATATTTGTCAGAGAGAGAGAGAGAGAGAGAGAGAGAGAGAGAGAGAGAGAGAGACATCGCGAGCAGGGGAGGGGCAGAGTGAGAGAGGCAGACACAGAATCTGAAGCAGGCTCCAGGCTCTGAGCTGTCAGCATACAGTCCCACACGGGGCTCACACCCACGAACCATGAGATCATGACCTGAGCCAAAGTCAGACGCTCAACCAACTGAGTGAGCCACCCAGATGCCCCTGGATTTCATTTTAAACAGCCATCAGTTTTGTTTTGTTTTGTTTTTAGTTTATCTGGTTTTGCAATCTTGCATGTTATATATTGTCTTGAAGTGATGGTCTCCTTGAATGTGTAGACAAGATGTAAGGAAAATCAAGTGATCTTATTTAGAATCTGCCCAATGATTTGGCCACAAAGTTCTCATCAATCTCAACTCCCTACCCTCCCCCTCAGCAATAGCTGTCCACTCTTCTCTGAGCTATCTAGAGAGATTTTCCAGGATGTTTTCTGAACTTCCTACAAAAAGGCAAAAAGATTCATGATCCGAGGCCACCTAGCATCTTTGGAGCTTCATTCTCATTTAGTCGATGTTAATTCTGAGAGAGAAACATGGAGAGAGAGAGAGAGAGAATGTGCCATGTAAAGTTGGAAAGATGTATTTTTGAGGCATCTTGGGGAACTGAGCAAACTAATCCCAGGCTGAAAATTACAGATACTGCAGAAAAGTCAGAAATAGAATCACAGAATCCATGGTATGGCTCCAGCACTCACCAGTACTCACATGAAGGCCTGAAGTAATCGGGATCCAGGATTCGGTACTCAAAATTTATCTGCCATTCTTAAATCTGTGATCATGGGGGTGAGGAGTAGTGAGTCACAAGAAGAGCTATCTTCAGAGGCCAGCAAGGTAATGAAATAAGTGAACTTGGCAGAGTTTGCCTGTGGTTACATGGAAAGCGGGCAGGTATGATTCATTTTAGTTTGATTGATGCCATCTGGAAATACAAGCCCTAACATATCTGATTATCCTGCCAGAAATATGTCAATTTTAGAAGATATCAAATAATTTAAAAAATTAAAGTGCCATTCAGGCCAAAGAAAACAGCCTGCCAGTTTGTGAATTTTAGTTTAAAATCTATATAAATACCTCAAAAGACAGCTTGTGTTTTTTTAAATAAAACCCAGAACATTTTGAAAATAGCCCTTGGATTTAAATGAAACAGTGAATCATGAAGAGCTTAAAAATATTTGTATTTGTATAGCCATACATACATTCAATAATTCATCAGGTTATGTAAGTCCATGGAATTTTGGAGAAGAGACTGAAAAATCAGCTACTCTAGAGAATGTTGAGAAACTATCTGGTAATTATGACGATGTAAGAATGTATGTTAAAAAAGACATTTAACCTAAGGTGACTGGGTGGCTCAGTTGGTTAAGCACTCAACTCTTTAATTTCGACTCAGGTCATGATCTTAAGCCCTGCACAGTTCATGAATTCAAGCCCTGCATGGGCTTCTGGGCTAAGGAACCTGCTTGGCCTTCTCTCTCTCCCTTTTCCTCTGCCCCTCCCCACTTGCTCTCTCTCTCCCGTATTAAACAAACAGACAAATAAAAAGTTTTTTAAAAAGACATTTAACCTAATTTGGTGCATTCTAAAGAGTATCTTATGCTCTGAGATGAAAATTCAAGTAAATATCGACCTTGATTGAAGCTTGGATATTTCACTCAATAAAATGAGTGAAATAATTGATTGGGGTGGGAGGCTATTGGTTTCGGAGTCATTTGGGGGCATATGTTCCTAATTTCTACACAACTGGAAAATGTATCTGCAACCACCCAGGTGAGTATTTCTAGATCCCACTTTACCACTTTGACTATGTCTGAAACCAAATCATTGATTGTATCAAGTTCTTCCCATCTCTTGATCCTTCTATACACCATGGAATAGTAGACAAGCCAATTCACAGTAGCTATTATTTATGGAGAAATGCAAATGTTGTAAGAATGGGCCTCCTTTTTTATTATTATTTTATTTCATTTTTTAAATGTTTTTATTTATTTTTGAAAGAGAGACAGAGTACAAAGAGGGGAGGGGCAGAGAGAGAGGGAGACACAGAATCAGAAGCAGGTCCAGGCTCTGAGCTGTCAGCACAGAGGCCCACGCGGGGTTCGAACCCATGAACTGTGAGATCATGACCTGAGCCGAAGTCAGATGCTTAACCGACTGAGCCACCCAGGCGCCCCTGTTATTATTTTTTTAGTTAACTCATCTATATTTTAAAATACATGAAAAATATTACCTGATAAAATACACTTAAAGTGAGTAAGAAAATGATTTAAAGTGACAAAACTGTACAGAAAATAATGTAAATCCAGGTAAGTAGGAGAGAGAGACAGAGAATGAATGAAGGGGGTAGAGAAAAAGCCAGGGATTAAACCCACACAGTCATATGCCATAACTCCTTTTCCCATTTAGAGGAAAATACATATTTGACTCTCAAGTTTCTATAGCCAAAAAAAAAAAAGGTGAAATATGATTAATCTCATATGAGTATCTATAAGGAATAAATAATTGTTTCCAGTTTTATTTTTGATAGAGTTGCTACAACTCCTCAAGGAATTAACACTATGTATTGTATCTACATTATAATAGATATTGGGATAAACTGCACAGCTGCTTCCAACAACCATCAATAAAGTCTAAAGGTATCACCTCAGTATATAAACCAATGAGTAATATAGTACAGTGTATACAATGTATCAATGCATCATAATAAAATCCAATTACAGTTTTTCCATTTCTTGACTCTTAATATTTTCAGCCTGATATTTATTTGTTGTGGGGAGGTGTCCTGGGCATTCAAGGATATTTATTATCCTCTCTGGCCTCTACCCACTAGATGTCAGTAACCCCACTCTCCCCACTGTGACAAACTAAAAGGTACCTAAACGTTGCCACATGCCCCTGTGGGGAAGGCAAAATCAGCCCTGATTAAGAAGACCACCCTAAAGGCAAGGAATATTTGTACAGAATTCTCCAGAAATAGCATTTCTTTCAGCAGAAGCTTTGAAAGCTATTAAGTGGCTGTCAACTCAAGCTTAGTCTGTCTCAGAAGCATCTAGAGAACAGGTATTCGTCAGAGAAAATGGTATAACTGCAGAGATTTATCTTGAAAAATGGGCTGCGACTGTTAAAAACTGAGAACAAACTGAGTGTTGATGGGGGGTGGGAGGGAGGGCAGGGTGGGGGATGGGTATTGAGGAGGGCACCTTTTGGGATGAGCACTGGGTGTTGTATGGAAACCAATTTGACAGTAAATTTCATATATTGGAAAAAAAATAAAAAAATTAAAAAAAAAAAGAAAAAAGAAAAATGGGCTGCTTCGATGTTGGCTGAGGAAGAAACGTGTGCCTTTTTACCACAGATGCACTTTCTCTACTTCCTGGGCATCCAATTGAAAAGCATTTGCAGCCTGCCTCACACATCAACATGGTTGTGTGGCAGAGTCCTGGCCAACATAATGTGAGAAGAAGTGATGAGTACCATGTCTGTGGAAGACTTAGAAGAAGCAGTTCAGAGCCCTCCTTAGTCTTTCCCCATTCTTCTTACTAGAGGCAGAAAGCATTGACTGCATGGGAGATGAGGAATCCACAAGATGGAGGGAGCCATCTTGAAGGACCAGTGGAGAACAGCAAATGGTCAACCAGTAACACTTGTGCTGTGCTATTTTTGCAAATGAGAATTATTTTTGTGCTTGAGCCTACAACCAGTTTGTGTCTATGTATCACTACGGCGTGGCTAATGCTAATAACACAATAGGACACAAAGCCTCTTCCAAACTAATGATGCCAAATATAGACCTTTTTATGCCATTTCACTGTTTGCACACATCAGTTTATCACGTGGATATTTGTTTGTAATGTCATGTGAAAATAAGTTTCATAAATACGCTTTTATCCTCAAGGGTATTATTTGGGAATAAAGATGACAAAGCTAGACAATAACAGCACAGGAACAAACCAGAATACAAAAATAAATAAAGCAATACATAGCAGATTATCTGGCTCAAGAATTCTAAACAGGAAAGTGACAATACTAAGCTCCATTATTATTACTAGTTCCACTCAAAGAATGTTGAAGTCAAAGCAACTTACAACTCGCTTTTAATTAGGTCTTATCTCCTCTCTGAAGCTGCTATAAATTGATCATTCTGCCCCTATGAATTAGTGAATAGCTTCTCTCATTGACCATGTATCATTTGCTACCCCATATTATTAGTTATCTCCTATCTCCTAAAATCGTCAGAAAGCCTGTTAACCTTTTGAGGATGGAGTTAGAAAAAACAAAGTATCTGTGATGATTCTAACAGCATCTACCATATATTCTCCAATTTAGGCACTAGGTGAAAACAATAAGATCAGAAAAGTTGACCCAAGTGTGTATTCAGTGTGAAAAGGATCAGTTGGGGGGGGGGGAGGGGAATGGTTGAAATAGAGGGGTCTACATACTTTTCCTGATGTGCCCAGAGAAAACGTGAGGCCCAAACTTCCCAGTCTTATAAATGTGAATTCCAAGGGTGCCTTCTAAAATTGATGAAGAGGGCAATGGAGACCACAAGAAACCACAAAAAAACTTCTCCCTTTTGCAATGCAGGTGCTGAATGGATATGCATACTGGCATTCTCTATTAGCCCAGACTAAAAGTTTAGGTTAAATTCTTGAAAATCATGGTATAATCTCATGCTTCAATTCTGCATCCTAAAAAAAAAAAAAAATTACTAGAATCCAACCAGTATATTTCGATTTTGGTAAAACCTCACTGCAATGAATTGGCCAAGTAACTTAGAGAAAATACCTTTGTGTTGGGGACAAGGACACAACAGGTTTAGTCCTTAAAGTAATTATGGATAATTGTACTGAAAATAGCTATACTTTTCTAAACATGTGTTATGTAAAAGCTGAAATCTCTGGATATAGAGTGAAAACACCCCAAATTCCTTGTAAAGCTATTAATGGATCACCCATTATTGCAATGGAAATAAGAAGTCATAAAATAAATCAACTGAAATATTCTAATGTCTATTATTATTTGGTTCTTGTGGCTTCTAGATCAGGAGTCATCAGAGTTTTCTGTAAACAGCTACACAATAAATATTTTAGGCTTTATAGGCCACACATTCTCCGTTACAACTATGTGTACTTAATCCTTCCATTTGGGTGCAAAAGTAGCTATAGATAATTTTTAACAAATGCATAAGGTGGATGATTTTTAAAAGCCTAAAAATCCTTTTCTGAATGTTGTTACATTCACTGACATCTTTAATGTGCTTTCAAATTTTTGGGTAAAACATTACTGAGATAATTACTATAATTATTTAAATGCCATTAAAATTGGAATTCAGTTCTAAAGCTACTTGTCTTAAGTGGTAAATAGTACTTTTACCCATGAACATAAAAAATTTAAATGAGATTTCTAGGAAATACCTCAATTCTGGCATTTAAGAATTGAGAAACAATTCTCCGCGTGTCTCTCAAATTTCTGCACATCCTAAATTTAAGGCACTAGCAGCTTTTATATGACCTATAATACGTGCTCAAGAATGTTGAGATAGTTAAGAGCCTCAGAAGACAGAAATAGAGTTTGCACCTAGATCAGATTATATGATTATATATTTTTTCTGCCCAGTTTAAATGTTTACTTACTGGGGGTGGGGGAGAGGAGCAGAGGGCCACAGGGGCAGAGGGGGAGACAGGGAGAGAATCCAAAGCAGGCTCCATGCTGCCAGCACAGATCCTGACACGAGGCTCGATCCAAGACCATGATAAGCTGATATCGAGCCACGCAGGCACCCCCTACCCATTTTAATAAAGATAACATCTTTGCAAAGGTTTGCTAGCAGCCCATTTTAAAAAATGCAGGCGATTCCTGGGGGGCTGAGTCACTTAAGCGTCTGACATCAGCGCAGGTCATGATCTCAAGGTTTTTGAGTTTGAGCCCTGTGTCAGGCTCTGTGCTGACAGCTGGGAGTCTGGAGCCTGGGGTCTGGTTCAGATTCTGTGTCTCCCTCTCTCCCTGCCCCTCCCCTGCTCTTGCTCTATCTCTCTCTCAAAAATAAATAAACATTAAAAAAATTTAGGGGCCCCTGGGTGTCTCAGTCAGTTAAGCATCAGACTTCAGCTCAGGTCATGATCTCACGGTTGGTGGGTTCTAGCTCCACATCAGGCTCAGTGCTGACAGGTCAGGGCCTGGAGCCTGCTTTGGATTCTGTGTCTCCCTCTCTCTCTGCCCCTCCCCTGCTCATGCTCTGTCTCTCAAAAATAAACTAAACATTAAAAAAATATTTTTTAATGTAAAATATTCGGGTTGCTTGTTTTAAAATAACAAAAGGGTATTGAGAAATAAAAATTGAAAAAATCTCACTGTATAAAAATGTATCGAAATTTCTCTGGGCTTTTCTCCTATATATCTCTCTATTAGGCTCAGAATGTAGGTCAGGAGTCCTTAAAGCCAGTGATGTGTGAAAGCAGATTTCTACTGGCCTACAAGATGTAACTTTAATTTGTAATCACTATGGTGAAATATTTACACCACATACATCGCTAAATACTACAAATCACAAATTAAGGTTCTTTGCCATCCTTTATTTCTTTCTTTCTTGTTCTATCTCTTTCTTTCCTTCTTTCCTTCTTTTCTATCCTTTCTTTCTTTTTCCCTGAGAGCTGCTTTTCTAACATATAACTTATACCATTATTAATGGCAACAAATACACCCTTTAGGTACCTTCTCTAAATTCACAAATGCATCTTAGATAATACCCCAAGGTAAACTGATATGAATATTGTACATCAAAAGTATGCCAATTATATGAATTAAAGGTTATTCTTACAGAAGGGTTTATTAAATCACAGCTACCAGAAACAAAAACCCAAATTAAAAAAAAAACTGATTTCATTCTTATTTAAATGCCTGGTTCCTATTTCCAGTAAGCAGGAGCGTACTCATGGTTTAGACAGTAAATAACATGAGCAAAACATTACATCACAAATCCCTACACTATCCTTTCAAAGTTTGGGAGAAAGTGAGAAAAAGAATGAGATGTTAAAGAAAAAAAGTTACCAAAATCTGTAACTACACTAAATTAAAATCTTCTGAAAAATAACCTTTGCCCCAAAAAGGATGGGGACCACACAAAACAGAAAAACTTAGAAAAAGATCATGAACAGCCGAAGAAGTTGCTCACCTTGGCCTCAAGACCTTGGCCAACTTGCAAGGTGTTATATGTGTTGCCTTCAGTCTTACCATTTATAGGTCAAGTTCGCCTTCCCTGAGAAACTTACACAATTAGGTCTTCTATACAATCTGACCCACGGAGTTGGTCCTGACTGAGAAACGTGTGTTCAAACCTCTTGACCCGTGCTGAACCAGGCTAAACCAGACTGTCTTCAAAAGTACTCTGATAACTGTGATGAGGAAATTAGATTCACACATCCAACTGCAAAGTCACTTCCAAACAAAGCAATAAACACGCAAAGCACTACCTTTTTTGAGTATCAGGAAGAAAAAATAATATTGCCACACATCAAAATGTATGGATCTCCAAATCCAGTATCACACCAGTTGAAATGGGAAAAGGAAAGGAAAAACAACCATTTCAGCCTGAAGATGCTATCTACATGTTTTGGAAAAACAGGCTCTAGAAGGAGCCTGTGCGACTGTTAATGAATGCCATCCGTGAAGACTGAACTGGCCTTAGAGATTTGGTTATTTGTTGACAAATGAATAAAGAATCAACAGGGAAATCTTCAAAAAGTCTTTGGCAGTGTGGGCCAGATACTTGCTGCATATTAGATATATAAGGACCAGGTTTCTCGTTATTTGATACACATGCACTTCCCCTGGGCAAGTTTTAATATTTCAGAATCTGATGCAGTAAGTCTGGGGTTGGACCCAGGATTCTGCACCTGTAACAGGTTCCCAGGTGATGGCAACAGTGACCATCTACAGAATAGCCAAGACTTCATCTTATTGATAGATGAGTTTTAATAACCCTCAATTATATTTTACCTGTGTAAGGCTTTGATAACTAAAATCTATGACACCTGTCCTAGAAATAACTTCCAACACTTCATCTGGGAGTATTGCCCTGACTCTTAGTAGCCCTGCTACTTCAGTACATCGTTCAGCCATCTGGCCCTGAATGATCCAGAACAAACATGGTTACACTATTATCAGGACTCTAAACTGGCTCTATTAATACTCTAATCTCAGTATAAATCTTGCCCAGCCTCGTATTTAGAAGATTTCTTCTGTTTTAGATTACTGACAGAAGCAGCTCCCTAAAACCTTAAGAAGGTAGACCAAGAATAAAGAAATTACTTAAGGACTTGGGGATCTTGTCTCACTTGGTATTAAAAAAAAAAAAAAAGGAATTGGCAGTCTAAGTTCATTGGATGTAACAGTCCTTGACAGACCATCATGAAAACCTAACACAAATCAACAAAATTCAGGCAAATGAGTAATTCCAACAATGTAGCTACTACAAATTATTTGTATCATCTTTTACTTTGTTCAACCTGGACTAAACAATCACCACCCTAGGAAATGACACTCCAGTTGCCGTATTTATGCCAACAGCTGCCCCGAGCCCAGATGGATTGAGCTGCATCTGTCCTCAGTGTTCCAGCCAGGCTATTTGTCTGAGACCTGACCATCTGGGTTACATAAAGATATCGTTCAGATTGAGACTCACCAGTGGAAGTATGAGCTTTCTCAGCTGAGTTTCCCGTAATGCAAGAACTGATACGAGTTGTGTGTGGGTCAAATAATTGCATCCATTACAAGCGGAACAAACGAGAGAAACTATTCTGGAAACTTTTCTTCTCCTGCACATTGTACTGAAATATCATTCGGAATGGGTGATATTTAGATGGTGCTAATTTTCAGGACTGTTTGAGTCTTGGTGAACTAAAAGGTATATAGTTCTCCTCTGCCTCAAAATTAAATCTAATATCAGGTAAAATTATGTAGTTCTGAAATTCCAACTTCTAAAAATAGAATGCTGCATTACTGACTTTTCATGATTTATGTTAAAATATGTATGTGTCCTACATATGTTAGGGAATATTGTTAATAAAAGGGAGTATTCTGTGATAATTCTAAATCAGCACAAAACAAATTTATAAGCATGAATAGAGTGTGCTTGCTACTACAATATTTGTTCATTTATTTTTTTTAATGTTTATTTTTGAGAGAGGGGAAGGGAGGGGAAAAGAGAGAGAGAGAAAGAGAGGGAGGGAGGGAAGGAGGGAGGGAGAGGGAGGGGCAGGGAGAGAGGAAGACAGAGAATTCAAAGCAGGCTCCAGGCTCTGAGCTGTCAGCACAGAGCCTGATGCGGGGCTCAAACACACAAGCCATGAGATCATGACCTGAGCCAAAGTCGGATGTTCAACCAACTGAGCCACCCAGGTGGCCCTCATTTACTTTAATATTATTTTCCATTATAATAGCATCACTGTCAACTCTACTTATTTTTATATGTATTTCTTGCCCACATATTGGAGTTTTCAAACAACTATCTCTTGGATTAACTTTTTATTTTCACTGTTTTTATGATACATATTTGGATTTTATTTATTTCCTCCATTTGATTTTTTTGTTTAAAAAATTCTTCACTCAAATGATGATGTGATTGTTTTAAGTTGTTTTTTCAATGTTTATCATTATAAAGATAATGTGCTCCTAACTGTAAAAGTTTGAGAGTATCAGAAAATTAAGTGACTCCCTTCAACCACTTTTTCTTTATACAAACTACCCTCTCCTTCATCAGTTAGCTCATACACTTAAGTATTATAACATACATAATCTGTTGTGATAGTTTTAAAATTACAGTTCATAATGAATAGATAGACAGATATACATATGACTAGAGATAGAAATATAGATATATATTTAGATAGATCAACAGAGACAAAAATAGATAGCTGTATATTTGCATTACATTTAATATTGACAATTCTAAAAACATGCCTGTTTATACTAAATCAACAAAGTGAAATTACTTTTTATTTATCCAATATTATCCCAGATAATATAAACTTATGAAACATTTGGATTAGTTTCTATATTTATGAGAGTTTTAGGAATACTTATTTTATATAAGTGCTTATTTTTCTTTAAGTCTACTGAATACAACTCTTAAAAATATCACACATACATAATATACACACATACACATAGACATATCAACAGACACAGAGATCATAGCTTTTGTTTTAACTTTTAATCATGTCTAAGGTATAATAATACAAGATTCAAGACAATCGCTGGATCCAAATTGTTTCTGACAGATGGCCTAAGTTAAGGTCACCTGCATACTGTAAGGACACTTTTAGGGAATTTATTTTCAGAGTCATTTTGTCTTAAAAGCATCTGCAACCCAACCAGAGAATGTATGCCATTGTCTCACAGAGATCTGAGATTCTCTGCTTTCAAGGGTTCCTCTTAAGGTGGATTATCTGGTCTTAAGTTAAAGATTCCCCAAAGTAACTGCTACAATTCCACATTCACCAAAAGTTAACCCATTTTCCAAAAGGCACAAGATCCTGGTCCATACGTGGGTACACATATAGGAAGCAGGACTTTTTGAGGGAAATGGAGGAATAACTGTAGACCATCTTCCTCTTTTGATTCCCCAAGATTTCTAACTCTGAGGGTGCGTATTTCTTTTTTTTTAATTTATTTGAGAGAGAGAGACAGAGACAGAGAGGGAGAGAGAGGGAGAGATACAGAGAGAGAGACAGAGACAGAGAGAGAGAGGCAGGGAATTGCGTGAGTCAGGGAGGGGCAGAGAGAGAGGGAGAGAGAATCCAGAGCAGGTTCTTCCGTGTCAGCACAGAGCCAGATGCGGGGCTAGATCTCACAAACCAAAAGATCATGACATGAGCTGAAATCAAGAGTTGGATGCCCAAGCAACTGAGCCACCTGCGTGCCCTGAGACTGTCTATTTCTTACTGGCTGTTCCAAAGCACAGGGAATCACGTTTACCCCCTTCTGAACAAAATAAGATGATTTGTCAATAAGCTTCAAAAAAGAAAATACGGGTTTGTACAACAATGTCAGGGAGCTCAAAACACAAAGAGAGAGAGCTCAGATCCAAGGGAGACTTACCCATGAATTCTCTAGTTCAGAAGATAATATTTAGTAAGAGTTTATTATACATGAAAGAACATTTCACAGACTGGGAGCCTTAAAATTCAGAGAATCATATCAAACTCAATGGCATGAAGTTACACGATGGCTTATAAAGTGAAAATGAGGAAGTTGTCTACCCTTCAGAATGATTAGTTATTATAGTAGGTGTTTCCAAATGGCAGGGGATTGGTTAAAAGGGATTATCTCACACCATTTTCAGAAAGACGACTTACGTTTCTTTTATGATTGTCAGAGGCATTTATAAGAAATAACTTAAGTTTCATGCATATTCATGGAATAAGAGGAATTTAATCTCAGGGGCACCTGGATGGCTCAGTCAGTTAAGCATCTGACTCTTGATCTTGGCTCAGGTCATGATTTCTGTTTCTGAGTTTAAATTCCTAGTCAGGCTCTGAGCTGATGGCAGGGAGGCTGCTTGGGATCTTCTCCCTCTCTCTGTGTCCCTCTCCGACTCATGCTATCTCTCTCTCTTAAAAAAATAAAAATAAATAAAACAGTGGTAAAAGACTTCTAAAAAAATTAATTTCACTTGCATGGTTTAAGTGGTTTTATCTGTTAAGGAAGTTAGTTCTTAAGTTCAGTCATCATTTTGTTTTCAGTTTTATCAGTAATATATAGTAAAAAAAAAAAAAAAATTAAGTCCTGTTCTTTGACTCAATGGTTTTGTGATTATCATTTTAGTCTCAATATTCCTTTAGGAATGTCTGTCTTCATTTTCTTTAAATGAGTCTATCTTGTTTTCCTTGAAGACATATTACCAAAGCCCAGGATTAAATTATAAAGTCATGAATAAAGTTAATGCTGACCATCAAATAACTTCTTATTCTAACTAGTAATGATCTCTAAGTAATCACAGGAAACAGGTATCCTTAAGGATTCCCTGTTTGTAGAAAAATGTATTTTACATGTTCCTTTACAATTCATGAAATTATTTACTAAATTAACTTTGGGCATTCACAAGTGTATGTTTAACCTCTGAGAAAAACAAAGTTTATTACATACTTTCTATGTTGCAGACACTTGTCAGTATTAAAGTAGACAACACAATTCACACTTGCTATATGGAAACCCTGCTGCAGAGATATTCCAATCAAATTATTGTTAAAATCATTAGCTTGCTTTTGAGATAGATGTGTGAATTACTTAGGAGATTTGAAAGAGTCTCATAAAGAAAACTCTATACCAGTGGCATATTTGTGGATATACTTTTGTGCTTGATTCTGAGAAGACAAGCTGGTAAAATAATTTCACGCTTTAAATTGCATTTCGCATATATGACATTGTTCCCTTTTAAATTTGTTCATATTCTATCTATGCTTTCTACTCGACAGCTAGTTCCCAGGTTGCCAATAAAAAAAGACAAAAAGGATATCAAAATTGATTGTATGAAGATCTTGTTTTCTAGTCATTTCAAAATAAATCTAAGAAGGTAAACCAAATCCATGCTTATTATTTTTCTTTTTCCCTGTTTTACTAACAAACATAGTTTAGATGCCATAATTGCTACTCTTCTTTGAATAAGCATAATTAATTTTAGGAAGATGGAAGCTTCTAAAAATTAAACAGTTTTCACATTTGTTTAAAATTACTTTGCAAATCCTATCAAGTCAAGTAAGCTTATGTGAGAAGAAAAAATGAAAGTAACAAAAAAGTGATAACTTGTTTCCTTTCTCCCCCAAAAAGATCCAAATGCAGGTGAATGAAACACTGTATGTAAATACATAAAATATACACAATTGACCCTTGAATAACACAGGTTTGAACTGCTTGGGTCCATTTACAGTGTGTTTTCAATAAATACAGTACAGTATTGTAAACGTATGTTCTCTCTTATTATTTTCTAAATAGGATTTTCTTTTCTCTAGCTTACTTTACTGTAAGAATACAATATATAATATAAATAACAAACAATATATGTATTAGTTGACTATGTTGCCAGTGTAACTACATAAGGCTTCTGGGCAAAGTAGGTTATTAGTAGTTACCTTTTTGGAGGCGTCCAAAGTTACATGCAGATTTTCCACTGAGTGCTGATGCCCCTACAACCCATGTTGTTAGAGGGTCAATTATATTCTTCCTTCCAATAACTACTCTGTGTGAAACACCAAAGAACCTTCTCCTCCCCCAAAGAATTGTTGTTTCTCCCGTCTGTCAGTCTTTGGGTTTGCTCCAATAAGCTTTACTGTTCATGTGATTATACAAAACAAAAGGGAAATCAACAATGAGAGATAATTTCAAGGTTTTAGGCTAAGTAGCAGAGAGGTTATGTTCTGGTTGAAAAGGTAGAAAATGAGCAAAAGCTATATAAAAGAAAAAAAAAGTTAAATTCTAGAAGGAATACTATGTGATATCCTTGCACACATCTCTGCTCAATGTGGATATGAAACTACCATTTCAGGTAAGAGGTTGGGGCTCCTACTATAAATTAAGTGCTAAGAATAAATGCAAGATGCATATACCTAGGGAAAACAGGTAGAAAAATAGCTGTGATTCAAAGACCCAGATTGGGGGCGCCTGGGTGGCGCAGTCGGTTAAGCGTCCGACTTCAGCCAGGTCACGATCTCGCGGTCCGTGAGTTCGAGCCCCGCGTCCGGCTCTAGGCTGATGGCTCGGAGCCCGGAGCCTGTTTCCGATTCTGTGTCTCCCTCTCTCTCTGACCCTCCCCGTTCATGCTCTGTCTCTCTTTGTCCCAAAAATAAATAAAAAACGTTGAAAAAAAAATTTAAAAAAAAAAAAAAAAGACCCAGATTGGTGTTTGCACATAATTAAGAAATGGGATCTCAAGCCAACAAAGAAAAAGAGTCTAGAGAAAAAGCTAAAAACAATAATAAACAAACTATTAATTTATAATATTACTCTGTCTCTAATATTCAAAAATAAGGCAACTGATATATTATCAATGGAATATACTCTTCCAGGCATTTGAAAAATTTCTTTTCCAGTAGCATGGAAAATATATACTTATTTTCATTCATGACGCAGAGGCAAGATATGTAAAAAAGATGGCCCATATTAGAAGTGAAGGCAAGGTCCAAAGTAAGCAATAAACCATCTGGCTTTAGTATCCCAAATCAATTTGGTTCTACCATTGAGGACTAAATGTTCAATTTAAAGAACTCTGCAAAACAAAGAAACAACAGACCCAATGACTAGTTTCAAAGATATCACCAGCTCGAGTAATATGAGTGTCTCATAGTAAGGAGACAAAATGTCATACTGGTCCTAAAATGAGACAAGGCGCTATATTACAAGGGCTCAAAGTAGGGGCACAGAACTTAATTTGGTATTTGCGAAGACAGATGATTGTGCCTTACCCTGCGTGAAGAAGATTTCTTCTAAAAGGAAGGATTGTAGCTGAGCATAAAAGATATGCCAAAGAATGAGTCGCTTCTGACTCTTACTGTTAATGAGGGAGAGATACTAACTCTAGGGTAATCGGATGAATCAACCCATAACAACACTAAACAGATGAGATCAATGCAGGTTATTAATCACATACACTCACAGCCTGGGGGAGAAGGACACAGCATACCATGGAGGGCCACACGGCGCTTACATTTGGGAAGAGAGAAATAAGCAGGGGACGTGGGAGACAGGTGCTGATACAGAAAGATATGGTTGGTTGG
This sequence comes from Panthera uncia, assembly GCF_023721935.1. Taxonomy (NCBI): domain Eukaryota; kingdom Metazoa; phylum Chordata; class Mammalia; order Carnivora; family Felidae; genus Panthera; species Panthera uncia. Next base: position 15,908,093 of record NW_026057577.1, on the reverse strand, counting down.
TTTTAATAATTCTGTAAGCTGGTGGACCACTGAACCCCACTACCTGGGAATAAGTAGAAATTTTGCTTGATCTCTTTGATAAGGAGACTGTTTGATGATGGGCTTTATCCGTGGGAGCATAATGGAGAGGCAAATTTGTAGTGGGGCCATTTCAAGCCTTCCTGGTTTCACTAGATGTCAAGGTAGCACATGATATTGGGTGTCAGTTTTCAGTCTTACAGCAATGTATGGAGACAAAACATGGCCACAGAGTGAAGATGGGAACATGAATGCCATGCACGAGATGGAGACGATGCCTTGTGACACATAGCTTAGGAAAACCCAAAGAACAATGGGTCAACAGAGTCAGGTGAGACTAAAGAATTCTTAACAATCTGAGAAATATGAATTTTCTGTCAGTTAAAATTGTTCATCTTTACTGTAGAATAAAATTCCTTCAAAACCTTACGAGCAATTTTATAGTGGTGTTCAAGTAAGTATGTGACATTCTAATTATAGTCCACATTAATTTACTGAGTTTTCAAATGTGTAAAATGGTACTAAATTGGGTCTGTGTTAGTAGTCTTTAAGTTAGCACCTCTTCTTTATGCTATTTTCAAACACTAATATAAATTAGATGGTCTGTTCATTCAATTGATCTGAATTTATGAGTTTAATGCACTATAGCACCGATAAAGCTCAAAATAATTTTGAATTTTTTCAATGGTTATTTTTAAGAGAGACAGAGACAGAGAGGGAGAGCGAACCTGAGTGGGGGAGGGGCAGAGAGAGGGAGACACAGAATCCGAAGCAGGCTCCAGGCTCTGAGCTGTCAGCCCAAAGTCCAATGCTGGGCTTGAACCCATGAATGATGACATCATGACCTGAGCCAAAGTCAGATGCTTAACCATCCGAGCCACCGAGGTACCCCTATAAAATAATTTTGTAATATAAAATTAGCCTACCAGATATTCTGATTTAAAGAACATTTGTCTACATTACCTAGATTAATTTATAATGCTATTCTAACCAAAAATGAAATTAAATTAGTTACAAACCTTATTTGATTTTCTCTGTGTAAAATTCTGAGACAAGAGGAGTGCATGGGTGGCTCAGTCAGTTGAGCATCTAACTCTTGATTTTGACTCCAGTCATGATCTCATGGTTTGTAAGATTGAGCCCCACATTGGGCTCTGTGCTGACAGCCTAGAAACTGCTTGGAATTCTCTCTTCCCTGCTCATGCTCTCTTGCAGAATAAATAAATAAACATCTTAAAAAGTAAATAAATAAAACTGTGAGACAGGAGACAATTTCTTTTGTAAAAAAGATTATATTGAGTTGCAATCAATTTTTAGGAATGGACTTTACTATGAAATAAACACACTGTGCCAACATTTCTGTGACAGTTGTTCAAGAAAAGCATCATGGCTTCCCAATACGGGAACCATGTCTCTCACTCCCAGGGTGAGAGGACATTACTGTCTACCAGATGTTCCAGCAAACAGCCTGCCCTTCTATTCAGGTCTATCTGGGGAGCCAATAGGAAAGAGCGATACCACACTAGGTGAGGAGGCAGAATGTATAAGGATCCTAAGAGAGCAGGAAGAGACTAGGCTCGGCTCACATGCTTTGCCATGGATCAACACCAACTAGCCCTGGTGGTCCAGGAAGGGGTTACATGCCATAGAAGCAGACTTATAACTCCCTGCCACTCTCAGTAATAGCAGAAGTAAATGCTTGAAAGGCTGCCACTTAATCTGTCAGACATCACCACCTGTTATTTACCTAATGCCAAAGAAACTCTCTAGTTCCTGTCTTTAAAAGCCCTCGAGGGCTGGTTTACAGTGACTGGAGTGCCAAATTGACTTTGTCAGTAAGAGACCCTGGACACTTGAAAAGTATCTCTGGAAAATTATGAAGGACTTTCGCGAGCCAGCATTTTTGTTGGAAAGGTAGAATTACAGTAATTTCAAGTATGTGCTTCTTTCTTTTTATCAAAATGAGGATCACATCGTGTTATCTACACTGGATCACTATACAGTTTTATTACTACATTTCTCATTAATAATACTGTAGTAGCCAGTGCGCACTGTGTATTTAAACTTGGTCTTTTGGGCTGAATCGAAAGTCTCAATACTTGTGCTCTAAAATCGTTAAAAAATAAATCTGCACGTTCTAAATTTGAGATTCCTCATATTTCACAAAATATGCCCCATGTGCTTTGAATTATATTTTCACATGCTCTCCAATCACGGGAGCCCTATCAAAGCAGGGAAATCACTTTGTAGAAGGCAATTCCCTCACAAAACTCCAGATACTACCTCAATGCTCATAGCTAAAAACCTCAGATGCTCAGACTTTTATTCTTAGTTATGAAAGACTCCCTTTTGTCTCTGAATAAATAAGAAACATAAGTTATTTTTACAAAGGCACATGTCTTTAAGAAATTAATTTCATATATTCATATTCTCACCTCCTGACCTCGTTTTTGGTCAAAGTCACTTAATCTACCTGCATACGTAGCTTAGAATCTGTACTACTTTTTTAGAAACTTGATTTTAATTCACTGGTCCAGAAGAATAACAGCAAACCTTCAACATCATCCAGTTACAAGATACCACTTATGTATACAGTGAAGACCATTTATATAAAAGCAAAATTTTGTGTTTAAAATAATAGACTAAAGGTACATTCACATATTATATAGTCTTACATGTTTTAAATCTCCTTGGGGGGCGCCTGGGTGGCTCAGTCGGTTGAGTGTCGACTTCGGCTCAGGTCATGATCTCGATCTCACGATCTGTGAGTTCGAGCCCAGCGTCAGGCTCTGTGCTGCCAGCTCAGAGCCTGGAGCCTGCTTCTGATTCTGTGTCTTCGTCTCTCTCTGACCCTCCCCCACTCATGCTCTGTCTCTCTCTGCCTCAGAAATAAATAAACATTAAAAAAATTAAAAAAAAAAATCTCCTTGGAACTCAAGCTACCTTATATAAAACTGGTATGAAAATCCTGTTTTCAAAGGGATGGAGTGAGCTCCCTGTTGTAAAAATAATGCTATTTATGGTGCTGTATCCTGGCAGCAAGTGGCAGGTACCTAAGCAATGTTATTTCTTACTTTTCTGTCTGCCTTTACCTGTCATCTGCCCATAGGAGCTCCCTCATGTGTATTTTTAAGTTTTGGAAAGTATTTCATGTGAGTTATATAAGTCTGTTTTACAAAATGTATACATTATGAATCAAAGGGAAGAATACAGATATGTCAATAACTTTTCAACCCTAAGACAATTCATGAATTCTTTTGGTATAATATTAATGGTTTTCTATGCAGATGTGTGTATTCTTTTTAAAAAACTGTTTATTCATTTAATTTGAAAGAGTGTAGGTAGGGGAGGGTGAGAGAGAGAGAGAGAGAGAGAGAGAGAGAATATCCCAAGCAGACTCCATGCTGTCAGTGCAGAGCCCGATGTGGGTCTCAATGTCATGAACTGCGAGACCATGACTTGAGCCAAAATCAAGAGTAGGATGCTTAACTGATCCACCCAGGTGTTCCCAGAGATATGTATTCTTAATAAAATTGTGTCTTATTTACACCTGTTTTATTTCTCATCAACAATAGGTTGTAATAAAGAAATATTTCTACATTATAATTATTACACATAAATATATTAGCTTCAACAATCCATCATAGTAACTTTCTTTGTTGAACATTTAAAATGCTTTCAGTGTGTTATTAGCAATGCTGAAAACAAATACATATGCAAGTACGTTTTTTCATTCAATTTTATCTTCTCAGAAAAAGTTCCAAAAATAGAGTTTATTTTTCACTAAACACACACACATATACAAATACACATCAAAAAAATGATGATTTCCTTGGTCTCTAGTTCAAGTGCCAAAATCCAAATAAAAGAAAATTCTAAGCAAATGATTTCTTCTATGTTGTATAACTCATTTTTAAAAGTTTTATTTGAGAGAGAGAGAGAGTGCATGTGTGAGAGAGGAGGGGCAGAGAGAAAAGGAAAGAGACAGAATCCCAAGTAGACTCCACACTGTCAGTGCAGAGCCTGATCTGGGACTCAATCTCCTAAATTGTGAGATCATGACCTGACTAAAGTCAGACTCTTAACTGAATGAGCCACCCAGGCACCCCTATGTTGTATAACTTATAAAACAGTCTTGAATGTAAGTGAACCTCTGGAAATATTTTTTAACCTTCCTCACATTTTGAAGAAATATCCTCAAAAGAAAATAACTACATGCCTGCATAAAAGAGCAAAAACATTTTTTTAATACTGTGTGACCGGGCTGTGGGCAACTAAGAGAAGTAGGGGAGAACAGAAACCATGAGAAAATGGGAATTCTAAGAAAGTAGTGGAGCTGGAATTCATTTCAGGGAACCTAAGATTTGGACTTAATAGAACTAAAACTTCATCAGGAACCAGGACATAAACTTGCTACCCACAAGAAAGTTTATCAGACCATTAAGGACAGGTCTAAAGTGGTAACTATTTCATTGAGTGAAATGAAGGCCAGCTTCACAGTTAATGAACTTACTTTTCTTGGGCCTTGCTCTACTAGAGCACAAGCAAGGGGATGGGGGCAGAAAATACCTTGGCTGAGAAAATACAACCACAAAATTACTTTCACTTATGTTAGGTGCTAGAATATACTCCATATGGATTAAGAAAAAAATGGACAACCCAAAATAGAATCACAAAAGCAAAAACAGAAAGTATGGAACAATTTCAATTGGTATATGTTGGGAGTCTTGCTTAGTAATTGGCAGGGATGCAAATCCTATTTGAAGAAATGAACCTTAAATCCTAAAATAATTCCCACAGATAAAGTTCCAAAATTTCCAGAACTTGTAATCAAGAGCTCAGAGACTGACAAAAATTAATAAACATATGAAGAAACACAGCTCACTGACAAAATATTACCAAGACAAATATCAGATTTTTACATAGGAAACTGAAATGATCAGAAATAAACTATTTCCAAAGGCTTTTAAATATGCTAAAAAGAAAAGAACTTTCAGAATGCTTCATGAATGAATGAGCATCAAAAATAAGCAATCCAATCTTAGAAAGATTCCAGTATAATTTGTAAAAAAATATTTAACTAATATTAACAAGAGCCCAACTGCATACATTTTAAAGATCTAATTGGCTTTATTAACCGATTTCGAACTGGGCAGCATCAATCTTGCAAGTAGAGGTGAGCTCCAAAGGGCTACAGAGAAGGAAAAGTGGTTTTTTTTTAATGTTTATTTATTTATTTTGAGAGGTGGGGGGGATGGGGATATGAGCAGGGGAAGGGCAGAGAGAGAGAGGGAGAGAGAAAATCCCAAGCAGGTTCTAGCTTACAAACTGGGAGATCATGCATGACATGAGCCGAAATCAAGAATGGGATGCTTAATGAGGTTCCAGGGAGAGAAAGAGTAGGAAAAAAAGAAATGATTTGCAAAGAATCCACTGTTTTAGGTGAGGTCACCCTCCTGAGGGGCATGGAAATGCTTCATCAGTAAATTTCCTCGGGCTGACCAGGATACTCCCATGCTCACTGGTTAAAGGTTACATTTCTGAGTGGTTGGAACTATAGTTAGGTTAGGCATTAAGTCTTTCTTTATTGACTTTCGACCTTAACCTAAATTATACCTCTGGTTTTCTTTTTAATAGTAGCAATTAAATTAGAAATCCAATGAACTAGAAAGTAGTAGAGAATAAAAAATTTAGACTATTCATGAATTGGTTGACAAATCTGAAGAAATCGTCCAGACAAAGACACAAAGAGAGATAAAACCTAGTAAGATAAAGTAAGAGACATGAGGGAGAGAGTGAGACATTCTAACCCATGTCCATTCAGATTTTCAGAAGAAAAAATAAAAGTAATGTAAAAGAGGCAATATTTAGAATGATATTGCATGAAATATGCTTTGAATTGCTGAAGGATACCCAGTCTTAGATTTGGTAAATATGATAAATTTCAAATGAGATAATAAAAAGAAATAGAAGTATACACAATTTGAAGTAAAACTACCAACACTAACAGTAGAGAGAAATCATTAAATGCTCTCAGGTAGACAAGACAACCCAAAAATGGCAATTAGGCCAAAAGCAGACTTTCTAAAACAATATAGAAAGCCAGAATGCACAGGACGCTCATCTTGAACATAGCTTTCAGTACAGAATTATGTTCCTAGTGAAGCAGTATTTCAGAAATGATTGTTAACCAACTCTACTTTTAGATAAACCAAAGCTGGGGAAGTTAACTACCAACAGATCTTAGCAAAAACAACTTCCGAATTTGTACTTCAGGAAGAAGAAATACCATCTGACAAAGAATTTCTGAGATACAAGAAAGAAAGGTGAGCCAAGAAACTGCATCCCAGAAAACTGATTGTACAAAATATCAAAAATGCAAGATAGAAATAAAATAAAAGACATAGACATTACTAGACATAACTCAAATATAGTAAAAGAAAATAGGTGAGTAATCAGAGTTCAAGCTTTCATGAGGCTTTAATTATTTTGACAGGAGTGTAAAGATGTCGACCAAACTTTGATGTTGTTAAATGTCTAACTTTAAATAATAAGTTAAAATGCATGTTTAAATTCTAAGGGTAACAACTAAATTGACAAACACAGGGAGTGCAACTTCCAAAACAATATAGAGGGAAAGGAGAGTGAGAAAAATAAGGTTCAAAATAAGGCCAACCTCACAATAAGAAGACCAAAAAGAATGCCAGAAAACATAATAGAGTTAGAAGAGGTGGTACAGAATACAGATACCATATGTTTTCACTCTTATGTGGATCCTGAGAAACTTAACAGAAGGCCATGGGGGAGGGGAAGGAAAAAAAAAAGTTAGAGAGGGAGGGAGCCAAAACGTAAGAGACTCTTAAAAACTGAGAACAAACTGAGGGTTGATGGGGGGTGGGAGGGAGGGGAAAGTGAGTAATGGACATTGAGGAGGGCACCTTTTGAGATGAGCACTGGGTGTTATATGGAAACCAATTTGACAATAAATTTCATATTTAAAAAAATACAAATACTAATATCATTGATCTGTTTATTCTTTTAGGCCTTTTATTTCTTTTCCCCACTTTATTGCACTGGTTGTTCCCTTCAGAAAAATTCTGAACAAAGATGCTTCTAGAGAGCACCCTTTTATTTGCCTTTTTCCCCCCAAGGGAATACTTTTAATGTATTAGTAAAGCATAGAGTAAGCATTTGTAGATACCTCTTATTGGATTGAAGGCATTTTCTTCCATTGCCCATTTTAAAAATAAATGGTGTATCAAGTATTTGTCAGAGGACGTATGACTTACTTCCTTTAATTGGTTAATGTGGCAGGTTGTATTCTATCAACTACTAGCAAAAACATATGAACTGGCTGCACATATCAAAATGACTAAATCTCAAGAAGTGAATTTTTCATAAAAAATAAGTTTTCATATCTATAATATGATCCCATTTATAAGATTCTAAAATATACAAAACCTGGTAATACATTGCTGGGGTTCAATTTAGCCAAGCAAAATGTAATGAAAAGCAAGGAAGTGATATTAATATGATAATTTATAATGGGTAAAAATACGTAAATTTTCTTCAAAGCTTGATATGTACCATGTTCAGTACTGAGTGATCTATTTATATTACCTCATATACTAACTGAAAAAATCCCAAGATACATACGCTATTTTATTCCCACTTTACAAATGAGGAAAGTCATAGTTAAAGAGATTCGTTAACTTATGCTGACATCACAGTCCAAAGTTTGGTATCCGTGTGATCAGCCACTAATGTACACTGAACCCCCCCCCCCAAACACATACACACATACTTATTGATACACAGATTCTTCCCCTCAAACACACAGAGACACAGAGAGTCTACATAAAGGACATCTCTATAGCCCAAGCATTGATGTTCTTTCAGTTACATATTAATTTAGACAGTGTTAAGCCACATAACCCAAATGCAATGTCTATTAACAACACTATTTCTGGGACTTCTGCCAGAATATGGTATAAAAATAGTGTCAAGTGAGCCTGAACTCACCATTTAAGTAGAGAAATTACAAACCTATGCACATACAGAAACCGTTTTTTACTAACAGCTGTATTTTTTTTTTCCTGAGAGGGGGAGAGAGAGAGAGAGAGAGAGAGAGAGAGCGAGCATGCACACCTGTTTATGTGAGGGAGAGGGGCAAAGAGAGAAGGGGAGAGGGAATATTAAGCAGACTCCAGACTCTGAACAGAGCCCCATGCAGGGCTTGGTCCCATGAACCTGGGATCATGACCTGAGCCAAAATCTAAAGTTGTAGGCTCAACCAATTAAGCCACCCAGACACCCCTTCTAACAGCTTTATTAAATCAGATAATTTAAATACAAAGAAGAAAAAAACATTCTCATAAGGAATATATCATCCTATATTTGAGGTCCATAATTAAACAAATCATAACTTTTCTCAAATAATCATACTGTAGTGGAATATGTAATCTACTGTTTAAACTCATTATTTCCCTAAGTTTCCAAGTAAACACAGTCTTCTCTGAAATAATCAGAGCGCAAATTCTCATCCATGTAATGGCTTTGTCAACTTCCTAATCATTCAATATTTGTTCTGAGTGACATTTAAGTGTACATTACACAGAAAATTTATTTGTAGGAAATATCATGAACAATTTACTCCGTATAAGATTTGACAATTTCCCTCTCACACATTACCTTCATTATCTCTAATCATTCTCTATGTTAAAGAACTCAGGTTTTATTCTTTAGCCCAAGTCCACTGCTTCTCACTAATCACTGAATTTAATTCAGCCAAAGGTTCAGGACAGCACTGTTTTTATATCTGTAGTATACCTTTATTATCCTAAAGGAGAGTGATTTATGGCAGTGAAACTATTATTTCAATTTTACAATAACAGTTACATCACAAGATGTTCTTTTATATCTGCCCTCTTAGAGCATGTAATTTGCTCCGTTTCATTGTTACCTAGATCAGATCTAACTACATCTTGGAAAACTTGGAAAGATCTTGCAAACATCTTTGGAACTAGTGCAGATTAAATAGACGACAAATCAACAAAATAATCTAATATGTAGATACTGTCTTATTGTCTTTCAGAGCTGGTTTTATTCTTTGGTGTTTGAATAATTAATACTATAATGGAACCCATAACATCAGTATAAATTTAGAATGCCCATTCTACAGCCTTGAGATTAGAAAATTAACATGTATGAAAAAAAAACAGTACTTTAATCTGTGAGTTTAATCATTGTTACATATGAAAAAGTAACTGCCTTATTCCTCTTCATCACAGTTGTTAGTAGCATTTTATAATGATCATGAAATTTTAAATTTCCTTGGTGATAATGTTATCCTTGTTTTCCAATTTTTATTGTTTAGATTTTTTTAAATGAGCAAAATGCAACTAAAAATGTTATAAAAATGGTTTCAAACATAAATATCAAATGTTATTTAAAATATTTATCTTTGGGGCGCCTGGGTGGCTCAGTCGGTTAAGCGTCCGACTTCGGCTCAGGTCATGATCTCATGGTCCGTGAGTTCGAGCCCCGCGTCAGGCTCTGTGCTGACAGCTCAGAGCCTGGAGCCTGCTTCAGATTCTGTGTCTCCCTCTCTCTCTGACCCTCCCCCGTTCATGCTCTGTCTCTCTCTGTCTCAAAAATAAATAAACATTAAAAAAAAATTTAAAAAAATTATTTATGTTTTACATATACTCATCTTTTACTTCCCCAAAAATATTATTTAAAATTATATCAATGTAATAAATGTCTCTGGAAATGAAATAAAAATAGTAATCTTATTTATTTATTTATTTATTTATTTTGAGAGAGAGAGAGAGAGAGAGAGAGAGAGAGATGACATGAGTGGGGAAAAGGTGCAGAGAGAGAGAAAGACAGAGACAGAGACAGAGAATCCCAAGCAAGCTCCATGTTTAGCATAAAGCCCATTCGGGTGCTCAATCCCATTACCCTGAGCCAAAATCAAGAGTGGGTCATTCAACCAGCTGAGCCACCTAGGTGCCCCTTCATTTTTTAATAGCTTTATCAAGGTATAGTTTAGACACACAAAATAAGCCCATATGAAGTGTGGAACTCAATGACCATGAGTTAATTTATAGAGTTGTTCAGTTGTCATAAAAATCCATTTTTAGAGTATTTCCATTAACCCAAAACAATCATTCACGTTTTAGATAGTCAGTCTCCATTCCCAAATCCAGCCCCAGGCAACAACAATCTATTATTGATTCTGTATATTTGCCTTTTCTGGACATTTAATATAAACATAATTTATACAATAGTCTTTGGTTATTTAACACACTTTGTTCAAAGTTCATGTATGTATGAGCACATCATTCTATTCAATGTCAAATAATATTCCATTATATGAATATACCATATTTTGTTTATCCACTTACCATTTAATGGACATTTAGATTCTGTCATATGTTTGTCTTTTCAAAGCTTCTTCCAGATATTTAAGATATATTTATTTTTGGTATTGATAAAACCTGCTGTGATGTTCTGCCTTTCTACACAGAAAAGGGCATTCAATGGAATTAAGAATATTTAAAAGAAAACTTATGAATAGAATCTTCTAGACTAGAAAATGATAGTCAATACTAGCTCCATATTAGAATCACCTAATAAACCATTGAAACCTGGAGCCCGGAATCTACCTCCTAAATTTTTACTTAATCAACTAACATGCAGCCTGGGCAGCAGGCATATCCAAGTGACTAGGCATATACCAGCCTGGGAATATCCAAGGGACTTGAACATACAGTTAAGTTCAGCAGCCATTACTAGACAATTCTACCCTTTTATCTCACTTTTGTTTTGACTTAAAAATCTCTTTCAACAGGGGTGCCTGGGTGTCTCAGTTGGTTAAGCGTCTGACTTCAGCTCAGGTTATAATCTCATGGTTGCTGAGATTGAGCCCTGCATCAGGCTACATGCTGACAGCTCAGAGCCTGGAGACTGCTTCAGATTCTGCGTCTCCCTCTCTGTCTGTTCCTCCCCCGTTTGTGCTCTCTCTTTCAAAAAAATAAACAAACATAAAAAATAATCTCTTTGAATAAAAACCTCTTGAGAATATAGCTTGCAGTACCTCCAGGTGCCTTTACATGTGAAGATAAGTGAAGGAATTGGTTCTGTGAATAGACACCCAAGATCCAACAACAGGCAGGGAAATTTGAAGCTCTCGGTTTGTCAGCTGACCACCTTATATAGCATGGTTAGTGTCTTGTGTGAATTTACTCTTTGAGAAAGAAAATAATGTTTTATTTCTGTAGATCACATTCACCATGAACATAGTTGACAGCAAATGATTTTTAGCTAACTGAATCTACCTATTTTCCCTCAGAAGAAATGAAGGGATTCAGAAAGAAAGTCTCTGAATTTTTTTCCGTGATGGACTTCATAGAGAACAAAACTTTCAAATGTAATATTTGACTCTTTAATGTATTTCAGGCATCAGTTTATTGCTAATATTTTCTAGTAAATTGTTGGTTTATTCAATGTAACTAGGCATCAGTTTAAATGATACCTCCTAGGGTTGCCTGGGGGTGGCTCAGTGGGTTAAGTGCCTAACTCTGGGTTTCAGCCAGAGATGGAGCCACTGCACTGACAGAGTAGAGCCTGCTTGGGATTCTCTCTCCCTCTCTCTGTCCCTCCTCCCTCTCTCAAAGTTAATAAATAAATACATTTAAAAATAAGGTAAAAACAGAGAGAGAGGCCAGCCATAAGAGACTCTTAAATTCAGAGGACAGGGGTGCCTGGGTGGCTCAGTCGGTTAAGCATCTGACTTCAGCTCAGGTCATGATCTCACCAGTTGTGAGTTTGAGCCCTGCGTCAGGCTCTGTGCTGACGGCTCAGAGCCTGGAGCCTGCTTCAGATTCAGATTCTGTGTCTCTCTCTCTCTGCCCCTCCCCTGCTCATGCGCTCGCTCTCTCTCTCTCTCAATAACAAATCAATACTAAAAAAATTTTTAAAAAATTCATAGGACAAACTGAAGGTTGCTATAGGGGAGGTAAGTGGGGGGATGGGCTAAATGGGTAATGGGCACTTAAGGAGGGCACTTGTTGGGATGAACACTGGTGTCATATGTAAGAGATGAATCACTGGGTTCTACTCCCAAAACCATATACCGTATGTCAACTAACTTCAGTTTCAATAAACAAATTTTTAAACAAGAAAAGATAAATAGTTATGTGATCGAAGATTTTAAGTAAAATGAGCAAGAACATATACATCACTTAATTAAAAAAAATCATTGAGTATTAGAGCTTTGAGTAGTGATTTGAAGAAATGCGATAAACAGTATGAAGATAACACAAGTTGCATTTTCTAATAAGTAAATGATTGAACAGCTAAAAAAATAAAATTAAAAACCATACATAGAGGCACCTGGGTGACCTAGTTAGTTAAGCATTTGACTCTTGATTTCTTTTTTTTTAATTTTTTTTAACGTTTTTTATTTATTTTTGAGACAGAGAGAGACAGAGCATGAATGGGGGAGGGTCAGAGAGAGGGAGACACAGAATCCGAAACAGGCTCCAGGCTCCAAGCTGTCAGCACAGAGCCCGACGTGGGGCTCGAACTCACGGACCGTGAGATCATGACCTGAGCCGAAGTCGGCCGCTCAACCGACTGAGCCACCCAGGCGCCCCTGACTCTTGATTTCTACTCAGGTCATGATCTCATGGTTCCTGAGTTCCCTGTGTTGGGCTCTGCGCTGACGGTGCGGAGGCTGCTTAGGATTCTCTCTCTCCTTTCTCTCTGTCCCTACTCCGCTCTCATCCACACAAGCTCTTTCTCTCTAAATAAACATTTTTTTTTAATTGGAATAAATAAGTAACATCTTTGAGGAGAGCTTCTGACCTCTGGTATAAAGGAATCGTCCAGTTGTGATCATGTTACCTTATTTTTTTTAATTTCTATATATATACATATAACTTATTTCTGTCTGATTTTTAAGATTCATGTATATGGCTTTGTATGCTTGTCTTCTGAAAACTAAACTGCAAAAGAGAAAGAGAACTTGCTGTCTTATGCATCACTATTTCCTCAATGCTGACGGAGTGTAGAAATACTCAGTTCTCATGGTCAATGACAATGAGGAGGAATGTGCTGCTCTATTCCATGGCTGTACTTTTATAGAACAGAAGAGATTTGTTCCTTAGAATATAATTTTGTCATTCTTTTTATCTGTTTTCTTGGAAATGGAAACTCTGGCTTTGGTGGCTAGGCTAAAATTCATTTGTCATACATCATTGTTGATGGGACTGTTAGTGAGATCTCATATGTACCGAAAAAACCCTTGTAACAGGAAAAACAAATACCATTGGCAGCCCATATACTTGGCATCTTTTCATGCTTTTCTCTGGTTTCCAATGCTTAATACACATTTAAGTATCTCTAATTATCTGCTCAGTACCACTTGGAAAAGAAAAACTGAAGACAAGCCACGTTGGGAGTTATTTAACATCTGCATGTTCGCATATTTAGACCTGGAGTTCTAATTGCAGCTAGGAAATATTCTAAAGACCAGAATTCGATAGCTTTTTAGTTTTAACATATCGATAGGCAATAATGATATTAATAAAAACTATTACTTGTATAGTGTTTATGCTCTGCTAAGAACTCTTTTAAAAGCTTTATAAATATTAGCTCATTTTAGTTTTTTGAGAGAGGGAGGGAGGGAGAGGGAATGAGTGGGGGAGGGACAGAGAAAGAAGGAGAGAGAGAGAGAGAGAGAGAGAGAGAGAGAGAGAGAGAGAGAATATCCCAAGCAAGCTCTGCGCTCAGCTCCAAGACTGACATGGGGCTCACAACCATGAGATCATGACCTGAACCAAAATCACGAGCCAGATGCTTAATTCACTGAGCTACCTAGGTGCCCTATTTGTTACCAAATATTAGCTCATTTTAATATCAATAACTACTCTGTGAAATTGGTACTCTTGTTACCTCTATTTTAGAGATAAAGAAGCTGAAGCACAGAGAAGAAATGTACCTCACCCAATATTAAACAATTAATGAGTGTCTGATATAATCTGAATCCAGGATCTGTGGTTTTAGCAGAAGAGAAGAGATGTAACACTGTCACCCAGTTACACATTCAAATATTGCACCAACATGATACTATTTAGGATATTCAGCATTAGTCAATCTTTTCGCTTAAAATGTTAATGTCTTTGTTCAAATAAAAATGTACACACTTCCATAATAAACACATTACTGTAAATTAATTTGTTTAAGAAGTATTACAACCATCCCGAATAAATGCAGTAGTACTATTTTATAAAATAACACTGAGAAGAAGAGGAAATCTAGCAGGATCCCTGAGATGTTATTTAACATAAACACGGAAACTCTGGTAGTTCAGGTGAAAGATTAGAAAAGAAAGGATATGAGCCACCTGGGTGGCTCAGTCGGTTAAGCATCTGCCTCTTGGTTTCAGCTCAGGTCATGATCTCACAGTTTGAGTTGGAGCCCTGCCCTAGGCCTGCTTGGGATTCTCTTTCTCTGTTTTTCTCTGTCCATGGTCAGCTCATGATATCTCTCTCTCTCTCTCTCTCTCTCTCTCTCTCTCTCTCTTTCTCTCCCTCTCTCTCTCTCTCTCAAAATAAATGAATACACTTTTCAAAAAAAGGAAAAATAGGGGACAAAATAGAAATTTTCCTAATTCACATTATTCATGTAGACATAGCAGATTGTATTTATTTAGCTGCCCATGCTCATTTCTTTTCTGCAAATTTGAATCGCATGTACAGGAAGAAGCTATTGGGAGCAAAATTAAAATAATTTAAGGGTTCATATAATCAGGTTTATGACAGTGCCACAGCCCTAAAAGGTAATCAGACAATGCATCTGAAGCAATAACTCATACAAGTACACGAATTCTTCTTCATATAAGTACATACGTTAATATGTATTATATGAAACATCTAACTTTCTACTAACCTTAGAAGGGCAAATTAAAACAGTGTGATACCACTTAACAGATGCTTGGAAAAACTTCATACTAACACAAAGGCTTGGCCTTCCAGCATGAATTATGTCAAATTGAACATACGTGCCTTTTTCTAATCCATACTAAGATTTCTCTCAACTTACTGAAAAGAAAAAAAAAGAATAAAAAGAAAAGAAACAAATGTAAAACCATAAACATCAAGAAAAAGAAGAGAGATCAGTAGTGAGAAGGAAAATTCAAAGCTTCTGTGATAATTCAAGGGCTTTCATCGAAATGTCATGAGGGGCACCTGGGTGGCTTAGTCAATTAAGCATCCCACTTTGACTCGGGTCATGATCTCATGGCTCCTGGGTTTGCACTTTGCTCGGTGACAGTGTGGAGCCTGCTTCAGAGTCTCAGCCCTCCTCTCTCGCTAGTCCTCCCCCCACTTTTTCTCTTTCTCCACCTCTCTCTCTCTCTCTCTCTCAAAAATAAACAATTAAGCATTCAGAAAAAAAAGAAAGGTCATTAGAGGGACAATCAGGGGACAAGGTTTCTGCTTCCAAATGGGATACAGACTCCCTGTGTGACCAGAAAGAAGCACAAATTACCTTTGAGCCAAAATTTAATGATTTATAAAATAAAATGAAACTCATCAAACTTCCAGTTCCAGAAGTGGATTTTAGATTACCAGGTTGAAGAAGCACATACACTATGATTCAGCAATCCAAAGCCTGGAGAAACTTCTCTAAATGTGAATCTGGAGACTCGTCTAAGAACGCTCAGAGCAGCAGTATGTTACATCCTCAAGCTAAAAACAACCCAATTCTCCATAAGGAGAGTAATGGATAACTGGTTTCCATAGAGGGCTGAAAGCCAATGAGTCACAGCTGGATAGATCAGCATCCCAAAAACATTGTATTTAAAGAAGAAACAAGTCAGGTACAGCCTGATGCTATTTCAGTAAAGACAGAAAAACAAATAGCTATTATTTAGGGCACACACAGGTGATAACTAGATACTATAACCAATACCAAAGAATAATGAACACAATTTTTTTTTAATATAATTCTGGAAGGAGGGAAAGGGATGTGACTGAATCAGAGTACTAAGAGGGATTCTAACTTCTATTTCTTTAGCTGGGTACTGGTACAGAGGACCTTATATTATTCATTAAATCACGCTTCAATGTTGGATACATGCTCTTGTATGTAATTATGTATGCCTTATGTTTTAAAGCTTAGACAAATATTATCTTTCAGATGGCTAAATTATTGCTGTCATTTCTGCTAAAGGCAGTAGTGTGTCAAAAACGCACAACTGATTGATATTTGCAGAATCATCTTTACCCACACCCATGCCCATGAAGAGGACAGAATCCTCTCCAATATTCATTCTGTCGACGTGGCCAAAGATCCACAATCCCTTCCCATGGCCCTAGTTTGGCTTTTGGCCCTGCTGGCGATAAGAAGGACACTAAGACTCTTCACCACTGCTTTCAAGGGCTCCTAAATCCACATTCATAATAATTACTCTCCATTGTTCGTGTACCCAAGGTGCTTATCTGCCAGCAACAGCAAGGAAACTGTCACTTAAGCAATTCAATGGAAAGGCCCAGCTACTGGCCTGCTGTGATACAGAATAGCCCTCTCTCTGCTTGGTCCTATTTGAACAGGTCAGTCAGGCTCTATCTAAGTTTTAATTCTAAATCCATATACAGTATCACTGAAAAATTCCAGTTCTAACTCTGAAACAACTTCCATCATTCGGAAAATAATTTTAAAAGTTTTATTTCAGGACAACAAGAGTCTGGAAATACAAACAAAAGCCCTCAGTCTGAGTGACATTCGAACACCACCTTTGTTCCATCTCACTCCTCTGGTAAGGTGTCACAGGCAATTAGCGACAGCTATTCAGAGCTCCCTGAGCACAGATCACATAGGAAGCTTCTAACAGAAATGTGAGCTAACAATTAATTAGGAGTTTGAGAAAAGCTCTCCAGCTAGGAAATCTTTTTTTCCCCAGGTACCATGTCAGACTTACCCTTTGTCAGAACCACAGTCCTGAAGGAGTGAACAAATCTTGCTCTCACACAAAAAAGGGTACCATCAGCAACAGTATCATTAGGGGTACTTGAAAGAAATATTGGGTGCCTGGATGCCCCAGTGTCTCACTGGGTTAAGCATCTGACTCTTGGTTTCAGCCCAGGTCAGGATCAAACCGTTTTTAAGTTCAAATCCAACATTGTGCTCCATGATGACAGCATGGAGCCTGCTTGGGATTCTCTCTCTCCCTCTCTGCCCTCCCCCTCTCAAAAATAAATAAATCAACTTAAAAATAATTTAAACCAAGAAGTATTAAGAGACATACAGAAAACTATCAGGGATAGGTAGGAAGCCAGAGTCAGCACATACATTCAGACCATAATAAAAATCTTAAAAAATATATTAAGGGTTTATACAAGTAGATATTTGGCTTTTCAGGAAGGAAAACTATTGATGCATTCTATGACTAGGACAAATACAAATATTGCAATGAACCCAATGTGACTCGGAAAGGCTTAAGGGAGCCATGTTCGGGCAACACAGCATCTATTTTGCTAGCGTGAAACATGTGGCTGGAGAGACAGATCAGGACCAGGTGACAGAAATCAGACAGGGATCACGGAAAGGATTTTAGGAAGAAGCAGGAAAATGAGAAAATCTCTGGTTAGATATGTCTTTAATTTCCATGTATCTAAATTTGTAAAGTTTGGTTTCAGTTAGTAAAATATTCTCCTTGAAAAAGAGGATTAAAAGAAAATAAATGTCAAACATATTGTGTTTCTCCTGTCATTTGTTAACATTTGTGGTGTAAACAACGACAACAACAACAAAATGCAGATAGGACCTTATTCAGACTAATGCAGTAGAGGGAACATTAATGAAAAACATTTCAAAGAAAAGGAAGGGAGGGGGCACATGGGTGGTTCAGTCGGTTGGGCAACCAACTTTGGCTCAGGTCATGATCTCATAGTTTGTGAGTTCAAGTCCCACATTGGGCTCTCTGTTGTCAGCACAGAGCTCACTTTGGATCTTCTGCCCCCTGCCCCTCCCCACTTCTGTCTGATATTAAGAAAGAAAAGAAAAGAAAGAAAGAAAGACAATAAAAAGAAGAAAAGAAAAGAGAAAATAAAGAAAAGAAAAGAAAAGAATAGAAAAGAAAAGAAAAGGAAAGAAGGGAGACTGGGTTTTGTAGAGGCAGGTAGATAAAGGAGTCCTCCAGAAGTCTGATGGGAGTCCTGAGGAAAGAATGAAAACATCTTAGCAAGGAATATGCAACGGTGGGGAGGTTTCATAGTCACTGCTGCTTTCTGAGGCCACAGGGCTCAGATGAAGTTCAACAATGCTCATGATGACAGTAAAATCATCAATGCTGAGAAAGACCGAATCATCACTCTGAAGCAAGAGCTACAAGCCAGTAAGTGCATGGCTTGTGTGGACTGCCAATATATGAAATGTGCACTCTGCCTCAGTTTCTCCTCACTGGTGAGCATCCTGCCTTAAGGTCTGTGTCCAGCACTCTTAGGAGAGCTTTAGTTCCACATGGGATGCTCCCCAAGTTAACCTCCCAGAAGTCAAAGACACTCAGAACAGAGCCAAACCAATGGCTCCATGTGACATGTTCAGAACAAATGTGTGCAGTTGTTTATTAAAATAAATAAGCAAATCAACAAAAACTCATCAATATCTCATCACAGCTCTCTTCATGCCAGGTGTCTGCCAAGCTGTTCTGCATGGCTTTTGTAAAATTCTTCAAATTTATTGGGTTATTTTTTGATTGATCTATCATTCTAAATAGAACATAAGGGTTAAGGGCTGAATATGGCTTAGTTAACTTCTCACAACCTGACTGCATTTTGAAGAAAGCCTTCACTTATTATACAAAAGTGACTATGTGGACAGTCAGGTGTTTAAGCAAAGGAAAAATTTAGTGCAACCAGAGGCTTTGGGACCTTCAGATTGTTTATTTGAATCAACTCCCCCCAATGTCTGCAGGTTAAACCCGTTTTCCAAAAGAATAAGAGGAAGAGGAGGAGGATAAGGAGGGGGAGGAGGACGAGGAGGAGGAGGACGAGGAGGACGAGGACGAGGACGAGGAGGAGGGGGAGGAGGAGGGAGAGGAGGAGGAGGGAGAGGAGGAGGAGGAAGAGGGAGAGGAGGAGGAGGAGGAGGGAGAGGAGGAGGAGGAGGAGGGAGAGGAGGAGGAGGAGGAGGGAGAGGAGGAGGGAGAGGAGGGAGAGGAGGGAGAGGAGGAGGGAGAGGA
>NW_026057577.1:15856269-15888723 GCF_023721935.1 Panthera uncia | reverse complement strand
GAGGAGGAGGAGGAGGGAGAGGAGGAGGAGGAGGGAGAGGAGGCAAAGTAGGAGGAGGAGGAGGAGGCAGTAGTGGCAGTGGTGGTGTGGATAGAGGAGCAAGAGAAAATACTTTTCATTTAAAAATATAGATATTGGAGGCACCTGAGTGGCTCAGTCAGTTAATGTCTCTTGATTTCAGCTTAGGTCATGATCTCAAGGTGGTAAGATCAAGCACCACCTTGGGCTCTTCACTGACAGGGCAGAGCCTGCTTGGAATCTTCTCTCTCCCTCTCTCTCTGTCTGTCACCTCCCCCCACACAAGTAAAAAAATAAATTTAAAAAATTAAAAAAATATATATTGAAAATCAAAATTATCAAGAAAAAAATCATAATTTCAGATTATGATAGAACCATACAACTGTACCACTGTATTTTCAGTGGATACAAGTTGAAAACAAGGATCTTTTCATCCTAAAATTCATTAGCCTATGCACGTACACTCAAGGTAACTGAGATACGGGAGATGGGATGTGTTCAACTTTGTGGCTTTCTTCGTGATCACGTCAGAAAAAATTCTAATTTCTGTGGTGATTGTTCTACATGTGACACTTTTCTTATTATGAACATGGTGTCACTTCAGACTGATTGATACACCCTTCTGATATACTCCAAAGTTCTATCAATTTAGAAAGCTTAGTCCTGAAAAGAACATGTAAATGCCCCAAATCACACTGAAACCTCCACTATTCCATGGTCAAGCTCTTAATGATTTCCTGAATATTTGTATCCTGGAGAGTTGTCAGGTGGATGGCAGGCAATAAGTGGAAAAGCACAAAGGAATTTGGAATTATCCATTCAAATATAACCTAACTAATTACTCTTGACATTGTCAGAGAATGTCTTTCATACTACTCTTAACAAACAGCCCAGTGTATATAAAATATATGTATAGCAAATCATTTGCCTTTCGTGTATTGTACTAACTTATCACAAAAGTAAAAATATTTCACAAAATGCCATTGAACAGTATTTCATATTTTCCATTTTTTGACTGTCATCCTGAACAAGGCTGCATATCCAATGCTCTTTCTTGATGCAAATCAAGAAAAAATACATTTTGTGATTTAATTTTAAATCCCTGTCTTTAGATTATTTTTTATGCAGTAAAATAATCTTGAATCGACGGGCTTCTGTGAACTTGTTAAATGAAACACAAAATTCAAGTAACTTAAACTTCATAAAATATAATCCTTTGTGAAAATTTGGAGCATTTAAAATTTTTAATTTGGCATAATTACAGCCTTGGAGAAAACTGCAAAAACATTACAAAAAAATCCCATGCATCCCTTACCTAGATGCCTCAGATGGTAACGCTGTATCACACTACCACATGTTTGGTTTCTGATTCTCTCTCCCATCTTCCTTTCCGTCTCTTTTCTGCCTTTCTTTTCTTTCCTTATCTTTCTTTCCATCCTTCCTTCCTTCTCTTTTCTTCTCCTTTTTTAATTTTCTTTTTTAATTTTTTTTTACATTTATTCATTTTTTAGAGACAGAGACAGAGCACAAGTGAGGGAAGGGCAGAGAGAGAGAGGGAGACACAGAATCTGAAGCAGGCTCCAGGCTCTGAGCTGTCAGCACAGAGCCTGACACGGGGCTGGAAACTCATGAGCTGTAAGATCATGACCTGAGCTGAAGTCAGACATCTAACCGACTGAGCCACCCAGGTGCCCCATTCTTTCTTTCTTTTTTCTTTCTTTCTTTGTTTCTTTCTTTTCTTCTCCTTTCTTTCTTTACTTCTTTCTTTCTTTTCTTCCCTTCTTTCTTTTCTTTTCCTATTTTTCTTTTCTTCCTTCTTTCTCTTTTCTTCTCCTTCCTTCCTCACTTCCTTCTTTCCTTCCTTCTCCCTCTTTCTCTCTCCTTCTCTTTCTCTCCCCTTCTCTTTGCCTTTTTCTTTCTCCTCTTCTCTCTATCATTAATTGTTCCTGAAATTAGCCAATTTTATTAATCTTTTCAAGGAACAACTCAAGCCTTGGCATCATTATAGTTCTGTCATGTTTCTTTGATTTCTTTTTAATTATCTTTCCTTTGCTTTTGGCTTTATTGTGTGTGTGTGTGTGTGTGTGTGTGTGTGTGTGTGTGTATATATATATATATATATAATTTCTTAGCATGTCTGCTTAGCGCACAAATTTTCACTCCCTCTTTTATTTTAATATTAGCAATTAAAGTTGTAAATTCCTTTCTAGCAATAATTTTAGAAAATTTTGACACTACATCCTTACATTTTTTCAGTTTTCCTTATTGACTTATTTCCATTCTTTTTTCTTAATTGATCCATAGGTCACATGATACTGTGTTATTGGTTTGCCAAGCCTCTCCCCTATTATACTGTGATTTAATTTCATTTTGCTTGAAGATGGTGCTGCAAGTGATAGTTGCTGAGAGACTTATTGTTAATTGGGTACTTGTATATAATTGATTTTGTAGATGGTTACTCAATTTTTAAAACCTGTATTTTCTACATATTAGATGTGATGATCAAAAATGTTAATTGTTGTAGTCCATATTGACTATACAACTATAAGACATTTTTGTCAGCTTTCTATATTTAGCATTAAGCATTCTTTGGAAACACAACTATATGGTGAATTTGTTAAATTCCCTTGTAATTCTATTAGCTTCTGCCTTGTCTACCTTCGAACTATTCAGTGAAAGTTATAACATTTTTTTTTCTTGAAAATTGATTTTTTTTAAATATACTGCCTGTATCACTGAGAAACATTTACAAATGTAGCTAATAATGTATCCAGCATTTTTAATGGTTCTATATAATATAATGGGTTTCTTTGCCTCTAGACTTCCAACTGGTAGGACATACTCCTAGCATATGAGACATCATTCCAATGGGTATGTATTGATTTAGTATTTTTGCATTTTCATAATTGAGATTTGCCTAAATCTATCTTTCATTGATTTGTCTGTCTAGAGTTAGTATAAGTTAAAATGACCTAATAAAATGATTTAAAATTTCTTTTCCCTTTTCCTTTGCTCTAAAAAAGTTTCTGTAACATAGAACAACATACCAAATTTTTTCTCAATTCTGGAAAAAGTTTATAAAAATTAAATTACCTGTATCACTATTACTTGCTTGTTTATGTGTACTTTGAAATCATTATTTTTTTCCATTCACTTACACATTTTCTGAAGTTCTTAGGTTGCCACTATTGTTTTGTAATTTCAACTTTTTTCTTGGTTTTTTTTTTTTGCAAGCACATGTGTTTCTTTGTATAACCAATAATTATTTTCATTTAACTAAATGCTTTTTTTGGAACTGACTACATTTTTCCCCCTAATTTCTGTTTTCATCTATTTTTCATCTTGCTACAATACAAGGTCAAATAATTATTTGAGAAAAATTCATGGAGGATAAATCGCCTGTCTTTAGATATCTGAAAATGTATTAGTTCTGTCATTTACCTCAAGGACTGTTTAGCTAGGCTTGGGATTCTACATATAGAAACTCTTCTCTCACAGAGAACCAACCTGTCTGGTTTGATTCCAGCTCTGATGGTCTCTAGCGGTCACTCAAGAGACATCTCGGGGCCTCACTTTCTTTGGTTCTAACATATTCTTTGTGAGCAGTAACTATATCCCTTTGACCTCATGGACACAGACTCATCATTCAGCTCACTGACCTTCTCATTTAATCTCTTGAACACTGTGAACTGGGGTGATTACCTAGCTTTTGCTTTCTCCTGGCAATACGCTTTGAAAATCGAGTCAGAATTCAGACGTTATAATCCAGGGGTGCCTGGGTGACTCAGTCTGCACTGACAGCATGGAGCCTGCTTGAGATTCTCCCTCTCCCTCTCCCTCCCCCTTTCTCCCTCCCCTCTCCCTCCCTCCCTCTCTCTCTCTCCCCACCTCCTTCCTCTCAAAATAAGTAAATAAACTTAAAATACAAAAGAAGCTATAATCCAAATGCATGCAAACTAAAGGAATGATCTTCAGAATTAGGGGGTAATAGCAAAACTTAGATTTAGTTGACTGTCCAGTAATTATAAAATATTCAATTCTTATCTTGAGTAATACTCTTGCTATTGTATAATATCATGTAATCTTTTCTGATACATGCTGTTTTGTAAGAATTTCATTCAGACCTTGATGGTGTTTTCTGTTGTCATTTTTCTGGATTCCCCACCTGTAATATTTAACAGAGAGAGGGATAATTTCACATGGTCAGCAAAACATATGTCTCCTTAAAAAAAAAGAAAAAATCCCCACGGAATGCATGGGGGGGGGGGGAATGCATCAACATACTTATTACATCCTCTGCATATAAGTGCTTCCCCTGACCATTTTCCAGTTGGATTAAGATTCCAATTTAAGGAAATTCCCTGAACACCAGCATTCTTCCAAGGGCTGCTGCTTTGGCCATTAAACTTCCATAAACATGAATAAGATGGCATCATCTATTAAAAAGACTTATTTTCCTAGCTGGATAACCATTATTCTGTGCAGTTAGAAAATACATAATCTAGTTTATTTCAACAACTTTTAATATAATGGTACTTATGAAAGGGAAGGAATTATGGTTTGGAAATATAGAGTGGGAAAAACCCAGAGGCTTCTAGAAACACTGCTGCTAGGTAAATTAAATCACTAATAAAATTACTCTGTCTATTCAATTTACCTTGCACATTATGTACAGATGGCTTTCAGATTTTATTAACGAGAAGAATGAAAGAACAAGTGAACAAGAAAACTTGATGGAATAGAATATGTTAACTGTACTGGTATTCATTTCCTTTCTCCTATGCATGGGAAGGGGAAAAAAAAGAAAAGAAAAAGGTCTGTTTGTCTAGCCCTTAAGTGCATTAATTTCCATACAAAGTGGTTATTTTAAGTGAAGGCACCATATTTCAAGACTACATTCTTTTTTGCACTTACAAGTTGGCACACATAGAATCACCACGTTAAACAGCTAAAGCCCTTATTGTAATCAGTTGTATTCAGTTTAAAATGCCTCAACTGTTGAAAAAAGTGACTTGAAGGGGAAATGATTCATCAATTCACTCTTTCTGGAGGCAATAAATCACTAAGTTGGAAGCCCAATTTTCTAATCTGGGCTGTTTTTTTCAATGTTTATTTATTTTTGAGAGAGAGAGAGAGAACGATTGGGAAGGGACAGAGAGAGAGGGAGACACAGAATCCTAAGCAGGCCCCAGGTTCTGAGCTGTAAGCAAAGAGCCCAATGTGGGGCTCGAACCCACAAACCCATGAGATCATGAGTTGAGCCAAAATTAGGTGCTTAACTGGCTGAGCCCCTGAGACACCCCTCTAACCTAGGTTTTCCAACATCTTTTCAAGAAATATAATATGGAGTATGTCAAGAATTCAAGAGGCCATTTCCTAGAGTTCTTAAAAATTTGTTTCAATGTTTATTTGTGTGTGTGTGTGTGTGTGTGTGTGCGCGCGTGTGTGTGAGACAGAAAGAGAGAGAGAGTCAGAACATGAGTGGGGGAAGGGCAGAGAGAGAGAGGCAGATACAGAATCTGAAGCAGGCTCCAGGCTCTGAGCTGTCAGCACAGAGCCCAAAGCAGGGCTCAAACCCACAAACCATGAGATCATAACCTGAGCCAAAGTAAGATGCTTAACCAACTGAGCCACCCAGGCGTCCCTATCTTTCCATTTATTCAGACCTTCTTTAACGGGGAGGAGCAGAAGGAGAGAGAGAATATTAAACAGGTTCCATGCTCAACGCACAGAGCCTGATGTGAGGCTCAATCCCAGGACCGTGGAATCATGACCTGAGCTGAAATCAAGAGTCAGATGCTCAACTGACTGAGCCACCCAGGCTCTCTGAGGCATAACTAGTTACAGAACTCATTTCTCAAAGTTAAACTGGTACTATGATTACCTGTAGAAGCATTCGACCTAGCACTTAATCTTTCTCTCTTAGTGTCTCTTCTCCCTTAAATAATGTCCTTTATCTTGCTCACGGATGCCTGAGTTTTTATGAATTTTGTTGTCCTATTTGCTCTAAGTTTTTGTCCTAGGATAACATGTTAGGGTATGAAAAGCAGTGACATTCTTCCTTTGTCTAAAGTAACTTAAAATGGACTCAAACCCTCACTATCCAGACTGGAAAGGAATCCAGCATACTGGTCCTCCAAAGCCCACATCCTTTACTCTCCCTTCGAGGAGGAGCACATCCCTGTCATTTGTCATCTGGCTGTAACTGCTGTTTCTCCTGCTGCGGTACATAACATCACTGCATTCCACATCCTCTGCTGTCTGGAGCAACTTCCCAGTTGCTGTCCACTTTCACTGGCCAAATATGCGGCAAACAGGCACTACTTTGTTCTATACTGTTTTCTAGGTTCAAGCAATTTCCCATCATAATTTAAATCCATAAAGCTTCTTCTAAAAACAAATAAACCAACAGCAAACAAAAAGCTCTTCCTTCTTTTGCTGCAAAACCAGTCTTGATTATCCCCTGCTAGGGCTCTGCCTTTGAAACAACTCCCTTACCCCTTTTTCTCCAGGAATACTTTCTGCTCCTCAGGTAAGTGATAAGTGATCAGATAAGTGACCTGATAAAGATTGCTCAATAGACTTTCCACCACTCCCTTATCACCCCTTGCACTAGAAAATAAACCATGTGTTCAGACACAAACATAAGCATAAACTTCAATAGATACCAATTGCAGTGGAAAGATTTGACACATTAAAATAAATTGATTGGAGCAAATGAGCTAATCAGACCTTTTCATTACAGACTTGAAAACGAGGCATGCAGAGATCTTATTATTTACACGAGTATCAGCATGGAAAGTTTCACTCTTCTTAACAAACTACCAATGTCCCATTGGTTCACCAGATAAACATTCCTATTATGTGTATTCTAATTCCAGGGTAGTTAATATACAGTGTTTTATTAGTTTTAAGTGTACTATAAGCCAGTCAGAGAAAGACAAATACCATATGATTTCACTGTTATTTTTATTTTATTTTATTTTATTTTCCATGAGAGAGAGAAAGGCAGAGAGCACACGCTCATGAGCATGGGAGGGGCAGAGAGAGGGAGAATCGCAAGCAGGCTCCACAGTCAGTGTAGAGTTTGACATGAGGCTCGATTTCACAACCCTGGGATCATGACCCAACCAATCCTTGGATTGAAACCAAGGATTGACCCAACCAAACCTTGGATTGAAACCACCTGAAACCAAGAGGTGGACACCCAACCAACTGGGACACCCAGGTGCCCCTACTATTCTAATATCTTTTACTATCCAATGGATTTCTGTTCCTGTAGTCAAGTTAAGTACTTATCTCAACCTTGATTAGGCAGTTCAAGTGATTACTGTAATTATAATTTAATTTTAATTTACCTAACCTTATGAAATGTGACTGCGAACAGAAAAAGGTTGCTCGCAGGAAAGAAAATAAAATGCTTTCAAAAGACCTTACCAAGGTCCTAGAAAATAAAACTATCTGTTGAATTCCTTATGTCATCATATACACTTGACAAAAGTTTACAACATGATTTTCAGAAAAACATAAAATGAACATAAAGCTCTATATTTAGCTAAAGAGGCACTCATAATAATAAAGCTATTTCTAAGAGCATTACACATAAATTTTGAGTATTAAATAAACTTAAGATAAAATTACTAGGTGAGTTAAACTAGGTCAATATTCTAAAGTACATCAAAACCATAACCTTTTCTTTAAAATTTCTCTCGTAGATTGTCAGACTGTATGTAGGCTGTAAATGACACTTGTGTTAATAAAACACACTTTTCTGTATTCTCCCAGTGATTTGTGTTTTGGCTTCTGAGATGGATGTATTCCCTTTACAATACAGAAAGTTTTTCCAGTGGTTTATGAGGAGCAAAATCCCAGCAATATCTTAACTGCCTTCTGTTGATACAGACCAGTCTTACACACAAGTGTGTTATACAAGCTTGTATTCCATTTTGCAAATTAAAGCTAAAGAGAGGTTAATAATTAAACTGGCTCTTCTCTTGATACACGAAGATGCTGAAGTCCAAAGAGATGTGAAACCACAAGCATCAAAGAATGCAGATTTCTTTCCTAAGTTTTTTTTTTTAATGCTTATTTACTTTTGAGAGACAGAGAGACAGAGTGAGAGGCCTCAGAGGGGGAGGGGCAGAGAGAGAAGGAGACACGGAACCTAAAGCAGGCTCCAGGCTCTGAGCTGTGAGCACAGAGCCTGACACAGGGTTCGAACCAATTGAGCCCCCCAGGCACCCCTCTTTCCTCTCTTCTTAATGCTTAGGTTTACCTCCTGCTGCCTTCCAGAAGGCCATTTAAAAAAAGTGGTTGATACACAAGAAGAAATAGATAGAAATATGTCTTGAATCCCTACAGGAATACAGACAACACTTGCAGCTTTCAGTTAACTGAAATTTCTAAGTCTTGTTTTTCCCATTTATCGGATTTATTGCAATTCCTGAATTTTATTTTTAAAACCTGAAAGTAGGACTTTGTACTTTCTCATCCTAAATTGCACTTTTTTGTTTTTAAACATCATTTTAGCTTGCTGAGGTATATTTAAATTCGGATTCTGTCTTCCATCATAATTCATCATTCATTTTCTAAGATTAGATCAGCTTGTTTGGGGTTTTAATCAAACCCGTGATCAGAGATTTAACCTTCAAGAACACCAGTAAAATCTGTTTGCCAGAGGTTTCAGTGAATAAGGGAATCAGACTAAACATTCAAATAGAACCCAAGGGCACCTGGATGGCTCATTTGGTTGACCGACTGACTCTTGTTTTCATGTCAGGTCATGATCCCAGGGTTATGGGATAAAACCCCATGTTGGGCTCCACACTGAGCATGGAGCCTGCCCAAGATTCTCTCTGCCCCACTTCCCCACTCATGCTCTCTCTCTGAAAAAAAAAGAAAAAAAAAGCCAATAGAACCCTAACACAACAAAGCTTAGACAAGAAAGCATATTAAAAATCAAGCAAACTGATAAATTCTGTTTTAGATCTGGAAACATCCCAGAGTAAGAGACACTGACACAGATGTCAGTCAAAACACACACAGGACTTAATTACTGTTAATAGAAAACTGATCAAGTTTTTATGACACTGACATGCTATCTACAGTGCTACCAAGTCACCTAAGATAAAGGTTTTAAAGAATCAAAGAATGATATTTCGTATGAACCGCTGAGTTAAAAAGAAAATCACAACATTTAAAGTAAGAACCATAGGAGAACGAGAAACATCTATCTACATTTGTTACTATGACATCTTCTTCTGTCTCCACTCCCACAGAGACACCTCAAGCGGTGAATTTACTATTCAACTATCAGTGGTAATTAGTCTGAGTTAAGGAAAAGATAGTTGAGTATCAACGATATTCAAATAACTCCTTTTTTAATTTTGACATATCAACTTTCATTTCATTATAGAAACTGTTAGCCCCTCTTGTCCCTATTCCAAGGTAGAAAATATAATTTCAAATTTCTATCAATTTACATTGTACAAATTGGAGAATTCCTTGGGTGTTTCCTGGTTCCCTTGTCTCCCAACCTCTCACTTTATTTGCCTTATCTTGTTAAGTTGATAAAAATATTACAGCGTCAGAATATTTCAGTGCACTGGACACCTTACTGAAGAAATCCATTTATATCAGTAGATGTCATATTTGCATTTTATTGAGTAGGAATGACTATTATTTAAGTTGTCCTTTTGAAGAACTAGAAATATGCCTGTTTAAAATCTTTGAGAATTCTTCTGAGTTTTATGCCTGGATTCTCTCCTAAGTACATAAGGCACTGAAATAATCCAGTGTATTGAAGTATCTCAAAAAATAAGAAATCATTGTACATCCTACATCCAACGTCGCATTCTTGTGTTTAAAATCCAATGTCGGGTGCCTTGTGCAGTATAATGGATATTAAGTAGTGCTGAGACATAAACTGCTGTCTATGAAAATGTAGCCTGTAAATAAGCCACTGTCTACTTCCCAGGGGACAAGTGAGTATTTATGCCAGGCAAGTGCTGCATTAATTTTATTGCCTACACATCTCCAGGGAGCTAACTTGCAAACTACCATTTTAAGTAAGTTTTCTCTGATCCATAGCCTTTATTGTTTACAGACTTTTTTTCAGGATGTCAAGTTAAGAGCAAACCAACTAGATTCTGAGACGGCCAAGGCCAATTTTTATCTTTCCTTTTGGATAAGAACTGAACACTACATTTCTATTTTCTCTTCAAACTGCCTTTCAAGAGGCAGGCATATCAGGGCAAAGACCCTACCTTCCTAGGAACTGGTTGCCAAAAGTGTTGAAATATACTAGTATGTTCCACACTGCTTTCATTTTTCACATTGACTACTGCAATATCCCCAAATGATGTCCAAACCCAGTCCATAATATAGTCAGAATACTTCTCCAAAAAAAAAAAAAAAAAAAAAACCAAGGCTTGGGGCGCCTGGGTGGCTCAGTTCATTAAGTGTCTGTCTGCCTCTTATTTCATCTCAGAACATGATCTCATGGTTCCTAAGATGGAGCCCTGCATGGGGCTCTGTGCTGACAGCATGGAGCCTGCTTAGAATTCTCTCTCTTCCTCTCTCTCTGACCCCTCCCTCTTCCCCTCACACACGTTTTCTCTAAGTAAATAAATATACATTTTTTAAAAATGCAACCATTACCATCCCATGGCCCTGTCAGGTGCCTCCCTTGATTTCTATATGCAATTCAACCTCTATGTTGTACTCTAACCACACTTATCTAGTCTTTTCCCATTCTTCACCTCAAATTTTATTCAAAGATAATAGCATACATACCACACACACACACACACACACACACACAAATTGATGGTTTGTTTGTTTGTTTGTTTGTTTTTCAGAGGGTTCTCTGTACAGGGAGCTTACCTCCATGTCTGACTAACTTGATTTGCAATCTATATTTAACAATAGATTCAAAGGTGCTCTCCCATTCTGTATCAAGGTAAGTTAATAAACATAGATGGAGTGAATTCAAAGAGGAAAGCTATATTGTCACAATCTCACTAGAACAGGATATAAAACACACTAGAAGCTGTGACATTTAATTAACAATTTCAGCCTTGGCCATTTGCATTATTGTTCCTCAAGGATGTCTTTGCAGTGAGATCTTTAAGAGTGAAAAAGTGGCAAGATAAAGGGATGTCCCTCCATTTGAAATGTTTATAGCTACTTTTAATAGTGTGTTACTTAGGACACTAAGCTTTCTAATCTATAAAATCAATTACGTTGACATATATGCCCTCTTAGGTTATAAAAATTAGTGCTGTTTCATATCAAGAATCATGCACAGTTCTAGGGTGCCTGGATGGCTCAGTTGGTTAAATGTTCAATTCTTGATTTCAGCTCAGGTCATGATCTCATAGTTCATGAGTTTGAGCCCCACATTGGGCTCTATGCTACCAGTATTGAGCCTGGTTGGGATTCTCCCTCTACCACTCTCTCTCCCATTCCCCTGCTCATGTTCTCTCTCTCCCTCTTTCTCAAAATAAATATATATATATTTTTAAAAAGCATCACATACAGTTCATAACTAAATAAATAGTTGATGTAATTATTCACCATTAAACTATCTGATTGATGGCAGAATTCAGCAGTAAAATATAAAGAGATTTCCTTGAGTGACTATAGTTTCTTTTAGATAACTTATTTCTAAAAATCCCTTCACAACAAAGGAAGAGAAGTCTTAATAAATGAAGAGAACGTGTGATGCCAACATTACTTTTTGCCTTGCTCTGTACTAAAATCTTATCCCCAGCTCCCTGATGGTATTGATAAATGGTAATAAAATAAAATTTAAATTTGATGCATATTATCATTGAATTATCCCTGATGATGCCACCAGGTAAAATTAGATTACAAAACACATTGATTTATGTATGATGAAATACAACTTTATGTTTAAAAAAAATAAAAAGGATATGAAGCCCAAACCTCTTTTTGTGTCTTAAGAAGACACTGCACCATGATTTAGAAGTTTAGAAGTTTATCTAAATAGTATATTAACATGACAAACATAAATAAGAATACCACATTGAATTTTAAAAAGTTATGTATCATACCTAATGGGACATAATTTCTGAATTCTGGGTTCCTTAAAAAAGTATATTATACAAGTAAGTTTTATGAAGATGTTTTTCTAGAACAGGAATGTACATTTTCTCACAATTTCCCATGCTGGACAGGATGGTGGGTCTAGTGTCGATTAACCTCTAGTTTAGAAGAAAATTTATCTCTGAGATTTGGTTTATATGCTAAACACTTTATCAACGTTTTATTGATTGGTTGATTGATTGATGGGGGGCAGGTAGGGGAGATGTCTGGCCAACTCTAATTCAACCTTTAATATCAAGGCCACAAGGTCACAGCACAAATACTCCAGAAAATCTTTACTGAAACTTGACATTAGCTTACTATGTTCTTTTTCTTTGCTCACAAAGCGTATTTTTCTTCACTCTTACCCTGTAGATTCCTTGAAAGTAAGAAATATACCTCATTCATACTACATCTCTGGATATGGAAGAGTACTTCCTATGTAAAATACATTACAAATAGTTCTAGATCTGTAATTGTACATTGTAAATGTTTAATATTTTAAATAAATGTTTTAAGTTTATTTATTTTGAGAGAGAGAGAGAGTTCACATGAGCATTGGAGGAGCAGAGAGAGAGAGAGAATTCCAGGCAGACTCCAGATCAGCTCAGAGCCTGATGGGGGGCTAGAACTCATGAACCATGAGATCATGACCTGGACTGAAATCAAGAGGCAGACGCCTAACTTACTGAGCTACTCAGGTGCCCCAGAATATTTAGTATTTTAAAATTGACTTAAACACATTTATCGGTCAGACAATAGAAAGGGTCAAAATGTTTCCAATCACAGTAAATGAAAAAGGTGGATCCCTTGATGAAGCACCCACAGAAAACAATCCCCAGTGTCCCCTCTCAGCTTTTGCAGGCATGTATTGTTTCTATTAGGCAATATTTGGTAGTTAGAGACCCACCACTGCCTTGCTTATCAGGTGCTGGTCATGCCTGGCTAGTTGATGTTGGCCAAATGGGAAGGAGAGGACAGGGCCTGTGTCCTGCAGGGCAGGCTTCTGTACTGACTCAAAACCAGGGCCAGAATAACAGGTTCTAACTGGGAAAACTGGGCCCTTTGTGTAGTTTTACAGGGTTCAGTGGAATTTGGGGATTTGTCATTTTCAGGAGAATCCAACTCAGTTGTCACCATTTGGTCCCACACTTTCCGAAGCCTTGACAGAGCAGACTTGTTTTGATCGGTAATTTTAACAGCTTAATAAACAACTATTGTGTTGCTTGTCTACTCTAGAAAAGAAGTCCTGGGCCATGTGCTCAGCTTCCTCAGTCCTCTCCCTTCAGGAGATACTACCAAAGAGGCCCTTCAACTTTTCATATTTGCTCTAAGTTGGCTATTAGTTATTGTGACATTTTAGTGACCTTCTCTCAATATATCCCCAATTCCTCTGTCTTTAGAGTTACTTTGTCAAACACAGGGAACCTCACACTAGCTAATACGTTCCTTTGCACTAATATGCCCTTTATTTTTTTTAATGTTTTTATTTATTTTTTTGCGACAGAGAGAGACAGAGCATGAGCAGGGGAGGGGCAGAGAAAGAGGGAGACACAGAATCCAAAGCAGGCTCAAGGCTCTGAGCTGTCAGCACAGAGCCCGATGCGGGGCTCAAACCCAAAGACTGTGAGATCATGACCTGAGCCGAAGTCAGACGCTTAACCGACTGAGCCACCCAGGCGCCCCTAATATGCCCTTTAAATGACCAATGAACAATGGGACAACATCCTTTTTTCCGGGGACTATCTGTACTTCACCTGTGACCAGTTGTGGTGGTCTCATTGCAAGCCAGGCAATGTGGGATCCTGCTCCCAAACCCTGTCTTTGAAATGGTGTACTACAACTCTTAGTGTACAGAGGGGTGATTAAGAAGTGTCCTTATGACCAGCAGCTGTGGAAGGAAGGGAGTGAAAGCGGGAGTAGACAGATACATGACCAGAGCTTCAGTAGAGGCTCAAAGGCAACTCTGAAACATAGACAACTCTGGAGCCAGAATGGTCTTTCAGACATGTCCCAAGTTAAGCAGAGACGGCCGGCCAGACCGTGTCTCTACATCATCAGTCAGTTACTGTGTGCACTTGCCCCTAAAAGGGTAATGAACTGGGGGGACGGCAGCTTTCTGCAGCTGAGGCCATGTCTCAAGAGTTAACAGCCAAAAGCCATCCAAGGAACCTTACAACAAAGTTCTTTATTAAGGGCTATCGTAATGAATCACAGTGTCACCCACACTGAGGCAACTTAAAAAGAAAAAGAAAAAGAAAAAGAAAAGAAAAATGAATTTGAACACAAAATGGAATGAATGTGAAGTAAAAACAAATATTAAGGTGGTGGGGTGTTTTGTTTTGTTTATTTATTTTGAGAGAGAGAGAGAAAGAGAGAATCCCAAGCAGGATCCACACTGTTGGCATATAGCCCCAACAAGGGGCTCAAACCCATGAACTGTGAGATCATGACCTGAGCCAAGATCAAGACTTGGATGCTTAACCGAGTCACCCAGGCACCCCACGATGGCAATTGTAGAATCATATATACATCAATAATTATATCGCATGAAAAGAAAATAATACGGATGTTAAAATTCAAAAAATCAGTGGATTGGATTTAAAAATGCAACTAAAGAGGTCTTAAGAGAGATTCACTTAAATGTAAAGAAAAGAAATTATAATGTTAGTATTTGTAAAAATATATGCTCCAAAGTGTTTGAATATCCTTGTTCTATTTTAAGGAAAAAACTATAGATAAAACAAGAAATGTTGTTATAATTTAAAAAAATATCAAGTTACCAGGAAGATATAAAATTTAACAATTTCTAGTCATAAAATAACTGTGTCAAAATACATAAAGCTAAAATTGGCATAATGGAATAGAGAAATGGGCAAATCCAAAATTACAAAAGTAGATTTTAGTATACTTTTCATAGTAACCAATAGAATATTCAGGTAAAATATCAGCTTTTTTTTTTTTTTTTAAAGTAATCACTACACCCAAGGTGGGGCTCAAACTCATGATCCCAACATCAAGGCTTGCACGCTCTACCAACTGAGCCAGCTAGGGTTGCTATAGGTAAAATATCAGTTTAGAAAGATGAATATGAACAGGCATTAAGATTTCTTAACTGATGTCTGTGGAACACCTACCATACAACTGTAGATCACACATTACTTTCATGTGAAATTTGAACGTTTACCAAGATAAACCATACAGCAGGCCATGAAGTAAGTTTTAACATATTTCAAAGAACTGAAAATACACACAAATGTTCTTTGATCATACTGTATTTCAGCAAGGAATGTTTACAATTTAAGTAGAAAACCTTTTATTTGTAAATCAAGCAATACACTTCTAAATAAACTATAATCAAATAATCATTGAAAATAGAAATTCATTTTTTTGCTCAATGATTTTAAAACACAGTATTCAAAGTACATGGGAGATATTAAAATCAATGTTTTCAGGAAAATTTATAGAACTAAATATATGTTTTAGAAAAAAAAGAACATGAGTGTTTTAATGACAGAGCTCAAGGAGCTATAAAACAAAATTGTACTCAGTGGTGATTGAACCACAGAAACAATCAAGATGAAAGTAAAAATTTGTAATGTAGAAGAAAAACCCACAAAACCAAAGTTATTTCTTTGAAAAGCTAATGAAATTGGTAATTTCCTACCAAGCCTGATCAAAATAAAAAGTCAATATGTACAAATAAACATCAGTACAGATCTTTCAAATATTGAACAGATAAGAGTACTTTATAAACAACTCTATGCCAATAAATTTTAAAGTGTAGGTGAAATAGTTGAAGACCTTCAGAAACACAACTTATGAAAAAGTATAGAAAATGTGAAAATCAAAACAGCCCTCTATCTCATAAATAAAGAGAATCTCTGAGTAGTAACTTTCCAACAGGTATAACTCTAGAACTAGATGGTTCCATCTACATATTTTTCCTCATATTTCAGAAACAGAAAGCCAATACTATACATAATCTTTTAATCTTAGAAAGATACAGAGAGGGGAAGTTTCCCACTTTTTTTATTAAGTTACAGTAACGATACCAAAGCAAGACAAATGCACTAAGAAAAAGGATAATGTTATACCAATTTCTCTCCTAAAGATACAAAATTTTAAATAATATATTATCAAGCCAAATCTAACATAGCATGTCATGACCAAGGTTGTTTCACTTCCAACTTTGTGAGTTTACCAACTCCAAAATTAATGTAATATACATATTTATAAAATAATAAAAATCATGTAATCATACCAGTAAATAATTTCAAAACCTCTAATAGAATTCAATATATATACATGATAAAATGAAAGCAAAAAAATAACAAGGTAGGAATACAAGTGAAATTCCTTATACTCATGAAGTTATCTTGACAAGAAAAACAAAATACCAAAAATTCATATGATATATGCTAATTAATAAGAAAATATTGTAAGCTTTGTCTCCAATTTGAGAATGAGAAAAAAAAAAAAGTCCTAGGTTCATTCAACACTGCACTGGAGAATCTATACAGGGCTATAAGACCAATAGATCAAAACTATGATTAACAAAATTAAAAGGAAGGAAAAAAAAATATAACATACACAACTGAACAAATGTGTATATTAAAAAAAAAAAAAACCAAAAAGGAACCTGCAAGTCAACTATTAGAATTCATGATCAATTTTAGAGCTGCTGAATCCCAAATCAATATATAAACATCAATTTTATGTCCAGGTTCCAGTCACATGAAGTTATAAGATGGTAATTTGAAAAAAAAAATTTCATGTGTAATCATCAAAAACATTAAGAATTTAGGCATAAATTTAATAAAACCTAATTCTAGTACCAAAAAACTATAAAAATTACTTAGAAAAATTTGAAAAGATTCCAACAAATGAAAAGACACCTTTTCTATGAAGTTGAAAATTTTAAAGAAGGCGATTCTCTCTAAATTAGGCTGTCAAAACACTGTAATAATAATCAAAATTCCAGCAGAATTTTTTGGGGGTTTATGGCAAAGTTTATTACCTGATTCTAAAATGTTTAGGAAAATTAAAAGGCAAATAATAGCCAAGATAATAGTGAAAATAAATAATAAAGGTTCATTTCCACTATTATATACAGGTGTCATAAAAACCACAATACTGAACACAGTAGGATACTGATGCAAAAAAAAAAAAAAAAAAAAAAAAAGCACTAGAGACCTGGGTGGTCAAGTCTTATCAAAATGGAGTAACTATGGTAAACACTCCAGACATTCAACAAAGAGAAAAAGAAACATAAAGTCCTATAAGCAAGAGACACTCTTTAGCAATAGGACAAAACAGAAGCAAACTCATCTAAAAACAAATCTTAGGATTCAAGTGGGCAAATGTCAATTTAATTATCTCTCAGAAAAAATTTTCAACCAGTTTTAGATAAAGGTCATACAGGCTAAAGTCTTTACAACATATTCTCTGAAATGACAAGCATACAAAAATAATAGTAACAGTAGCATTAATAATAATCTTTTGGCATGAAAAGTAAAAAGTGACTAACAATCAAGAGACAGGATAATAAATATAAGCAGACCTATAAAGGATACAAACCTTAAAGGTAGCAGTGAAAGGCCTCAAAGTAACCATGTTTAAGATAGTTAAGGTATTAGATAAAAGAGTTCACAGACACCAGAATGGACCATGTCTTAGGAAAGCTGAATTATATCTCAAATTTTTTGTCACTTTGAAAACAGAAATGAAACCGATTCATTCCTTGAAGAAAACAAATCTACAGCAGAAAAATAAATTGTAATAGTCCTCTATCTACTAAAGATATTGAATTCATAGTTTAAAACCTTCCCGGAAAGAAAGCTTCAGGCACAAACAGCATGCTGCACTAATGAATTCGTCTAAACATTCATGGGTGAAAAAATATTACCTTTCTTACATAAATACAAAAAAAAAAAATCAAGACACAGAAGAGTATATGCTATGAAATCTATGTGAAGTTCACCAACAGCTATTCTATGGTGATATAACTGAGCTGCATGCCTGCATACACATTAAAAGTGCACACATTTTTAAAAAGTGTGCATAAAGCTCATGCAAAATATGGGAAAGAGCTACAGAGCAGGGGATTCGAGAGCAGCCTGATGTGATGGGTAGGGCAAATGTACTATTTAGGAACTAGCAGTTTCTGGAGACCATAGGTTGTCAGTCAGGGGCACAACTCCACAAGAACATGTGGTTTTCCCTTGCAGCGTTTGGAATCCCATACACAGGACATGTAAGACTCATGGTTGTACTGAACCGAAGCTGGAACTGATCCTAAAAGTAGGTGCTCTGGAACAGGTAAGACAAAGAGAGCTATTCAGGTGGTGGAGCTGGGCCAGAGAGGCAATCAAGGAGAGCCTTTAAGAATGAGCTGATAGAGGGGGGCCTGGGTGGCTTAGGTGGTTAAACTTCCAACTTCAGCCTAAGTCATCATCTCATTGTTCCCGAGTTTAAGCCCCACGTTGGGCTTTGTGCTGGCAGCTGGGAGCCTGGAGCCTGCTTCAGTTTCTGTGTCTCCCTCTCTCCCTGCCCCTCCCTTGCTTGTGCTTGCTTTCTCTCTGTCTCTCTCTCTCAAAAACAACTAAACAATACAAAAATATTTTTAAAAAAGAATGAAATGATAAATTGGGATGAGTCATCTAGAAACATGAGCTATTAATGAGGACCAAGCATATGAACATGTTGACAAAGGCATATAAATATTCTATAGTGTAACCCACCCCCCCCCCTCCACAGCAGTGACTCTACTGGCACCTCAGCCTTAGTATTGCTAAATGACACAGCGTCTTGCATGGCAGGCCATTCTGTCCATCTCTGTTGTGTCCACATGGCTTTCTCTTCATTTCAGACAGCAATACTCTTTTCCAGTTTTGTTGGTGTCCCCTCTCTCGAGTCTGTTCAATTAGTAAGTCTTCCTATGCCTACAACACCGGGGGTTCACAATGAACAGATAGCTGGATGAATCAAGTATGAAAGTTAATATGTATATTATTTTTTTTCTTTTCTTTTTTATCTTCCACCTCCTCCTCTTCCTTTTCATGTGCGTATGCGTGTGTGTGTGCGTGCGTGTGTGTGTGTGTGGATTTTCAAAACAATTTTGCTGTTCTTTGAAAACATGTTTACATTTTTTCATTTTTTTAATTTTTAAATTTTTTAACGTTTAGTTTTTGAGAGAGAGAGACAGAGTGTGAATGGGGAAGGGGCAGAGACAGTAGAGAGAGAATCCCAAGAACGCTCCACACTGTCATTGCAGAGCCCAATGGGTGCTTGAACTCACCAACCAGGAGATTATGACCTGAGTCCAAGTTGGACACTTAACCAACTGAGCCAGCCAGGTGCCCCTGAAAACGTGTATACATTTTAACTAGAGCTCACACAAAAGTTTAACTAATACAGCACTGGATATTGTAGTCACTCTAAGAGTGTAAGTTCCTAATTACATGAGTTCATGTTCTAGAAAGTAGAAAAAAGCATTCTCATCTAGGACTGTATAATCTACAATGAATGGATGACATATGTGTATATTCATGCACGTGTGCCTATTTTTCCTAGTGCTTCACCTCCTGGAATGGCCTTTCCCACCAGCTGAATTAGATGTTGAATTAAAACCCTACTGATAAATGTCAAATCTTTCCCTCATCTTCCTATTTAAATGCTAAACATTTTTTTCTCATTTAAACTTTTACAGATGTGCTTAAATAACTAGCAACAACAGTAACTAATATAGAAATGAGGAGGACAGTAGCTGAACAATAATTTTAGTAATTTCTGGTATGTGTATGACTGCCTGTAATTAATCTGTATAATAATGATATGAATAACAGTCCTGTACAATGCACTCGGTATGGTCTGTGATTCTCCTGAGAACCCTTCAATTTACATTTTATTTATATCTCTGTTCAAGAAATGATGCAACTGACTTAGCGAGACATTGAACCGTTTGCCATAGGGTCTAGAGCTGGCAAATAACAGCTCTGGAGTCTGAATCCACTCTAAGTGGCACCAAAGCCTTCATCCTTTCCACCATACCTCACTGTTGCTCTAGAACTCACATGTCTTCTTCAAGTACATAAACATACGACGTAGCAGCCAACCAAAGATGTCCAGGTCCTAATCACCGGACCTTGTTCATATAAAGGGGGAAAAGGGAATTTTTATCTGTGATTAAGTCAAGGGTCTGGAGATGGGACAATTATCCTAGATTACCCAGTGTCCCAATCCTACCAAAGGTGTTTTTGTAAAAGGGAAACAAGGGCTCCAAAGGCAGAGAAAGATCTGAAGATGCTACATGTGGAATGGGAGCAGTAGCCAATAGCTAAGAAACGCAGGTGGCCTCTGGAAGCTGGAAAAGACCAAGGAACCCGTTCTCCCTAATCGCTAAGGAACTCAGAGGACATCTTGGTTTTAGCTCAGTAAAGCCTCTTTCACACCCCTGACCCCTAGAACTTTAATAATAAATGTGTGTTGCTTTAAGTTACTAGTTTGTAGTGAACTATGTTTGTAGTAGTTATAACAGTAGTAGGAATCTAATATAGATCTTTACAAGCTAACAACTCCTGGAGTGACTTTTGTTTTTGTAGTAAGTATACACAGCTAATTCTGCTACCCTCTGCATCCTTATATACCTAGAGATTTTTCTCTCTTTTTAAAACATGTTTATTATTTAGAGAAAGAGGGAGAGAAAGAGAGCTGAGGAGGGGCAGAGAAAGAAAGAAAGAGAATCCCAAGTAGGCTCTGTGGTGTGGGTATAGAGCTCAACTTGGGGCTTGAGGGCTTGAACTCATGAACAATGAGATCATGACCTGAGGCGAAATCAAAAGGTGCCCTTGTATGGTTTAAAGTTCTCAACCCTTCAGAGCTGTCATTAGTGGTCACATAGTGAGCTATGGCACCACAATTTTTTTAAATCTATGATTACATAATGGAAAATGCTTCTAGTAATTTATACCATTTTCAGAATTTACCGTTAGGGAAATATAGCATAGCAAGAAATATAAAAGGATAGCAAGGAATACTTAATTATAATAAAAGATGACAACATTTGTTCTTAGTCCATGTATTTTCTGTTTTCAAAGATCATTTAAACTTAATTTGATGTTCCTTGAATGAAAAAAAATCATAAACTTGGTGGTCAGATACACTGCTTTCACTTTCTACAAGTAGTGTATTTTATTATTTTCCTTTTACAAAAAGTCAACCAATTTTAAGAACTGAATTAGCATACACGGTTGTATTTTCAATTTACCATATACTAAAATAGCCATTAAAGAAAAATTTCAGTAAAATTTTAATCTAATAACATTCTTATCATTTCATAAAGAAGTCAACAATTTACTGTGCATTCTTCACTATTTTTAATGTTTTGGAGTATCTGTAATTACTTTGATACTTTGTGCAATTTGGACAGAAATAGAAATTGTCACAAAACATTAGAAAATTTGATTTCTTTTTTCTTTTCAAACTAATTATATATATAAAATTCTCACTTGTACCTACATAAATAGCTGCTTACATTTGATAACTTCTACTATATTAGGCTTAGTGGGGTCCATGAGTAGTTATCCAGTCTTTTAAATTTGCATGGAAGAAAACTCACAATTGCTAACTAAATTCTATGATGCCTTTAATTAATCAAAGAGGTAGGTTTAGACCCAGAATCCCTAATCTCCAATTCCCTAATATGTGTGTGAGTGTAAATGTATCTACAACTAAATTAAAATGGAGGTCAGCTGCTGTTGTTCCAGGTGCTGGGATACTCGTGAAGTTCCCAAGAGAAGCAAGCCCAAGGATGGCAACAGAGAGATCTGCTCAGAAAAGGAGACCGCCCCCCAGGCTAAGGAAAAAATAAAGCCTTATGGTAAGCTCACCACGTGTATCAGTTTTAGAAAGAACCAAAATTCAGGGATTAAGTAAAGTTGAATGAGGTCACAAAGTTGTGACATACACATGGGAGCCAAGATTCCAACCCAGATGTATCTGACTTCAAAGCCCAGGCCTGAGTGCTTTCATCATCCTGGAGGTGTCTACAGATGAGGCAGAACTTTCAAGATCCTGGGATCTAAGTAAGCAAGACTATCAATTCAGATGCCCATAAATTCAAAAGACACCAGTTTGATAGAAAACTCCAACACTCACTATGACCAGTGTTTTTCTGAATTCTTACTGCCCTTGAGATCAGTCTCAAACACATTATCCTGTCCTACATAAAATTGGTTCACAGATGCATAGCTTTCCTTCCTTGAAGGATTTCATCTTTATCACAGGGTCTGTCTCTAGAGATTCTCTACCCCAATGTGCTGTGTGCCAAATGCCTCAAGTTTAACAAACATGCGTTGAGTGAATTTCAGGGAATGCTTTTAATAAGCTTAGAGTACATATTACTCAGCATTGTAATCTGATACAGGGTATACTCCTTTACCAGTAGTTAAGATTTCAGAGTTGGGGTGTGACTTACCCAACAGTCTAAATTTATTATCACCAAATCAAGCATACATATTTATCATAGTGTCACCCCTCTTGGGGTTGTTAAAGTTTTCCCCACAAGTAGGTTTTCTTTCCCAGACCATGTCATTTTGAACACGTCTGTGTTTACTTTACCTTTCACTTCTTGGGTCTCCTGTTGTTAAAATGGCAGGTAAAAGGCTTTTTAAAAATAAAAGCATGGGTCAGAATGAAGTGATACCTAAGTAAGGGAAGGGAAAATTGTCCAGGCTAAGGAAAACTGTGTACCAAGGTAAAGGTGTCCTGAGGAGCTTAAGGAATAGAGAGATGCTCAGTCTGGCAGGAGTCAAGAGATTTCTAGGAAATGAAGCAAAAATGAAGGAGTAGTTTTATTGGGTCAATACTGTTCAAAGTTAGAGAATGAGGAGGATCTTAGAGGTCATAAACACTTCCACAGGAGCCATTTCATTAACTGCTGAATATAAAAATAACACTAAACTTCAGGGTAGTTAAGAGAATGTCAAGTGAGGAGATGAAAACATCATATACAGAATATCTATTGAATAATCATGCTTGAAGGAACAAAAAGAGATAAGCCTATCACGGACAAGAGTTTCAACTGAGACTTTTGTTTTGTTTCATTTATAGGAAGAATAGGATTGATACATAGGGACATTGGTTTTATATTCGGTACCATGAAAGTGAGAGAATTATTAATACATGTCTTCTCTTTTCTGTCTGAAGTAGGTGGTGAAGTTAGAAACTAAGAGTTGGAGTAATGGTGAATTGAACATTCAAAGAAAGCCTGAACATATTGAGATGGATACAGTAGATACACATGCACAGGACCACAGAAGATCAGTGGTCATAGACTACTAGCCATTGTGGAGACCCATTCTAAGTTGATGACCATGAATTAATCATGGATCCAATCTGATCTTACTCAGTGATTTCTCCAACAATGGCCCTCATTGTTTAGTTGCAGGCAGTGAGATTCTAGTCGAAAACTAATTAGTCACCTACAGCAAGGTTATAGGGGAAAAACAAAGGAGAGATGGGAACAAGTTGGAATCTACAGCGAAAAGGTTGTTTAGATGCTATCTGTGACAGAGAAAAAGAGTCCAGGGTGACCTCAAGGTATTATTCACTGTGATAAGGAATAAAGAAAAAGATGGAAATAGCATTACAGTGGAGTAAGATAATGAAGTCTCCTTTGGAGGCGCCGATTTTAATTTTCTTATGGGACAGTACGATGGCAATACTTAGCAGGATACTAAGTAAAATCAATCTCAAAGACAGAAGGATCTTCTAATCTGAGAATTAGACCTTTTTGTCAAACATTCCCTTGGACTGTTTTTGACTGAAAACATGAGACTGGGTGAGATTTTCTAGGAATTAGAATGATCAAATAAGGCTACCAAGGAAGTCATCTGACTTCAATATACTCTACCACATGAAATGAAGTAAGGGATATGAGAATTTTAGAGTATCAAATACATTTGTTCTAAAATAGCATCTAGTTTTTGGAATAGAAACCAAAATATAAACCTCTATGCCTTCAGCCAAAGAAATATTCACACAAAATATTTAAACAGGACTTTAAAAGGTATCTCATTAACACATTACAATATGATAATTTTCTACAAATACATTTTATAAATATGCAAAGCTGTAAAAGTGTTTACACATTTGGAAAGTATGGATTACATGGGGAGTCTTCTGGACAATCAAGGCACCCCTTTAAGGCTACCCTTAATTACTGTAGTTCAACATCAGGTTCCAACTAACATTCTAATTTTTCTAATGAATTAAGTATTTTGTTTTCTCTGGTTTGAATAATTGACATTAAATTCATTT
Source organism: Panthera uncia (assembly GCF_023721935.1). Lineage (NCBI taxonomy): Eukaryota > Metazoa > Chordata > Mammalia > Carnivora > Felidae > Panthera > Panthera uncia. The sequence continues at coordinate 15,864,276 of NW_026057577.1, read as the reverse complement.
ATGACAAAAGGAATCTCTAACAAAGAAATTTGCTTATTTATTGCCCAATGTATTTCTAATAAAGTATGACTTTCATGAATACATCATTATAGAATGTTACATGGACATTTAGGACTCTTACATTTAAACCTTTTTTGGTATTAATTTAGGTTTTAAATGGCTTTTGTTTCTAGGAAGACAGATTTCTTTGAAATCACACACACACACACACACACACACACACACACACACAGGATAGGAGTCAATCCTTCTACAGACCAGGCAGAATGCTTCAGTCTAAGTGTGGTATTTAATATTTAGTTATATTAATATACATCCATCAGATTTTGCCAAATTTTACTTCAGAATAATGGGGGGAGATTTTAACTTGTTTATTAATCAGTTATTTTTAATATTAAAATATAAACATTTAAGAACTGAACCAATAAATATAGTATATTTGGGGTGGTTAACATGTTTCTTTCAAAATTTGTATTTTTAATATTAAAATGTAAACATTTAAGAACTGAACCACTAAATATAGAATATTTGGGGTGAGGGGGAATGTATTTTTATTTTTTTAAATGTTTATTTTTTGGAGAAAGAGAAAGAGAGAGACAGAGCATGAGCAGGGAGGAGATAGAGATTGGAAGAGCCTAATGGTCCCTGTGAAACAAATAATGAAAATTTATTAAAAGATTTATTTAACTTTTTTAATGTTTATTTATTTTTCGAGAGAGAGATTGACAGAGCATGAGCAGGGGAGGGGCAGAGAGAGAGAGGGAGACACAGAATCAGAAGCAGGCTCCAGGCTCTGAGCCATCAGCCCAGAGCCTGACATGGGGCTCCAACCTATGAACCTTGAGACCATGACCTGAGCTGAGGTGGGATGCTCAACTGACTGAGCCACCCAGATGCCCCAGGGGGTGGGGGAGAATTTTTACTTGTTTATTTCCCAGTTAATATTTTTAAGATTAAAATTTAAACATTTAGGAATGGAACCGCTAAATATAGTATATTCCCTTATCAAACTCAATGCACGCAGTACTTTTGCTCAATTCTCTTCTTCACTGTTTTCACTAGCAGGCTACATGAGAATTAGGTAGAAATTTGGATTGAACTTTGAATAAAGAGCTTTTTCAGCATAAGAAAACACACACATACACACATTGTACCAAGATTACTAATAACTTCTTCTGGAAGAGGACATTTCAATATAGTAAATAATTAATCTATACTTCATAAAAATGTAGAGCTAGTGTCTATCATTCAAGGTCTCCTAGTACAATAAAAAAAACAATCAGTGGTCAAATGTTTAAAAGTCAGAAACCCTATTTCTTTGTCCAAAAACAATCCTTCAAACCTATTACAACTTTCAACAGTTTAAAAAAAATTTTTTTAATGTTTGTTTATTTTTGAGAGAGGGAGACAAAGTGTGAGCAGGGGAGGGGCAGAGAGAAAGGAGGATACACAGAATGCAAAGCAGGCTTCAGGCTCTGTAGCTGTCAGCACAGAGCCGGACATGGGGCTCGAACTCACACACCATGAGATCATGACCTGAGCTGAAGGTGGGCGCTTAACCATCTGAGCCACCCAGGTGCCCCCAAACTTTGAGCAGTTTAAAAGTAAGTATCTCTGGTCTGCTTACTCAACCCCAAAAGATTTAGTCCTGACCAAATGTTCACAGAAATACCTGAACATTTTACTTGGTCTACCACATGGCCTTGAAGAAGGAAAACTTACTGTCATATTCTCAAGCTTCTATCTGGGGGACACAGCAGCCCTTGCAGCTAATGGGGAGAGAAAGCGCTGCTCTCATCAGCTCCAAGGACTCCTTTTTGGTTCCTCCCACTGCTCACTGTGGGGACCAGAAGTTACACGTGGCCAAGGGAAGATGGAGTACTCCATAAATCTGCCATTATCCCTATAAGAGTATTTCTCTTCCTGGTTTTCCTTCGGGTCTGTTGATCCTGTTGCCTCTATCAGGTTCCATACACCAGTCCTCAGAGCTCAGACTCAAGGGGGAAGGCCCATCCCTACAATTTCTGAATGCACACCAGACATACTCTCTCTCCTGTCAGAGAGCATGTTACCATTGCCAGTTGCCACAGGGCTCACAACAAACAACTTGAGACCACTATAGGCCTTGGTCATTTTTTTCCTTATGTTCAGACAACTTTTACAAATATAAAAGTTGGTTTTGTTTTTTGTATTTTGTTTTTTCCCCCCTCTCTGAACCAAGTTTGGTCTTTGAATGTTACTGGTATATTTGCTGGAAGATGGGCCTTAGGAGACAAGTTAATGAAGCACTTTTTGACTTTCATGGGATTCAAGTCACCAAAATGACAATAGATGTTAAAGACAAATACAGAACGTTAGTCAGTTGTGAAGCCAACTTAGCTTTTTTAATGATGAAAAGGCTGGGTTTTCTTAAATAATGGAAAAGACCTCAGAAAGCCAATGTGTAGCACAGTAAATTATTTTGGTACTGGCGTTGAAGCAAAGTACTTAAAAGTTAAAGAACAACCTTTGTTTACAATTTCATATTAACAGCAGACCAATAGCCTAAGAGAAATTTGTCCCTTCAAAAAAAAAGAAAACCACATTCTAATTCTATATCAGTGTACTTGTGATATTAATTCATTTAAGAAAAACTTAATTAAATCCATTCCATTAATGAAATCCATTCAGTCTTAGTTTAACCTCTCATAAAATTCCTTTCCCAAGACTCTTTTTTCCACACACTTTCTACAATATTTTTGATAGCCATTAAGATTTTGTCCTATATTTTTCCTCTTCTCATTCCAAAACAATGGTTTTCCTTTCCTTACCTACTTTTCATGCGCCATTGTTTCCTCTCACCCTTATTATTTCTAAGTGGTTTTAATTACATATATTGATTAGAAGAATAATTAACCTTCAGAATCACTAATTCCTGGTTGAAAACTCAGAAGCAAGCAAATTGTGAACTTTTATACTAGTGTTCTATGCGTGGGCAAAATTAAAAACACATTTGGTAATTTCTAGAAGTATATTATTCCTCATAACAGGTTTTCCAATGTGGAAAACTTCCACATGTGTACTAATAGACCCCCCCCCGCCCCAAAAAGTTTTAGTTCCTCTGTGGCATATCAGATCACAGTGTGAAAACCTTAGGGTCTCTCACATCCCAATCTTCTATTGGGAGGATTAGGACAAATAAACTTTCAGAGCTCAGCAACACAAAATAAGTGGAGCTCCCTCAGAGAGAAGCTTACCGTTGATCCAGAAGAGGGGCCAAAGAGGCAGCCAACCAACAGGACTCTGTGGGTAGATTTGCCTGCATGGATGAGCAGCCTCCAAAATCTTCGCCAGCTGTCTTAAGGTCTTCTCTGGTTTCCAAAACCATCAAATGACTGAACTAAAACAATTTAGTAACGAGTCTGATGTCCTTTATTCAAGGGACAAAAATCCATGGATCGGAAGAACACAGTGTATCACAAGCAATGGCACGCTCTTCTCGAGAGATTTTGGGCAAGAGCAAATTCTGGAGAATGTTTAGCTGAGATAACACGGAAATGAGTCAGGATTGGCTAGCATGGGATGTCGGGATTTCCTTATAAGGCTAGCAAGGTCCTATTTTCTCTGGAAAGGTAAATTAGCTAAAGCTGAGTTAGATTGTGATTGGTATGGGTTAGGTTTCCTTCACAGGTGTTTCCTATCAGCACAGGTGGACTTAGGTTTAGTTTTGGGATGTGGACTTGGTCACTGCAGTAGCCTCTGTTCTGGGCTTACTGATGTACTAAATTAGCTTTTTCAGGCCCTATGGGGGAGGATCCTCTGATGATCCCCAATGCTCCTTTAATCTCTAGCATCTGATTATTTATCTTAAGAAAATATTGCATTGGGAATTGGGATATACATAACATGTCAGAGATACATGATTTTCAGTGAAATTTATATAAAGCTACTGTATTGTCAATGTTTTGGGCAAATTAGTGGGTGGATACCACAACAGAAAGAAAGCTCAGAATTTTTATAAAGTGCTTTCTCCAAAAAACACACCAGATGTCAGATTTTTACTGAACCGTAATGATTCCACTTTAGAGAGACTCATAAATCAAGGGCAAAAAGTTGAAACTAGCCTTTCAAGGATTTAGAATCACATTTATTAACTAAATTCAAAGTGAGTTTCTGAACTTTTCTGTATTTTGAGTATGCGCAATGTTAAACATTGTTAAACATTTCTACATTTGGTAACAGCACCAAACTATCTGGCTTGATTTTCTACTACAAGCTTCATACCATGCAAAGAAATTCTAGCATCAAAGCTGGTCATCTGTCCAGAGAAAGTCATTAAACTCTCAGACCAAACCCAGAGACACAACGTTAAATATTTCTACATTTGGTAATCGCACCAAAAGATTGAGCTTGCTCTTCTAGGACGAGCCTCATACGATGCAGGGAAATTCCAATATCAAGGCTGATCATCTGTCCAGAGATGGCCATTAAACTCACAGACCAAATCTGGAAAACATTTGTAACTATTTAGCCACTCCTGAATAGCTTTCACTGTAAAGCTAAATCATCTTCTCCAAGTGGTAATTGTTTCAATGTCCCAAGACATTAAAAGCTATTAAAGTCTAATGACCCAAGTCTTGTTTTTCCTAAAAGATGGAAACTTTTTTTGATACTCTAGCTTTTTTTTTTTAATAGCGTTTAACTGGCTACCAGTTTTAGAAAATACACTATTATATCACTACGTAAAGCACAAATCAAGTAAGTCAGTAAAATTGTTGGTTTGGAAAACTTACATTTTTGGTTCATTATTTACTTCACTAAAAATACCTAAAATAGGCATTTTCATGTTCAAATGAAAGAGGTAAGGGCATCACTAGGTGATACGAAAATCCTCACATGGCTGTTATATTTTTGTGGTTTATTTTACTAATATTTTTACTCTGTATTGTACCACAGATTTTTGGTCATTATCTGGTAAAATCTTGTCATAATCATGAAAAAGTAGTATTCACTGGATCTTATTTTATGATTTTCAGGTAATTATCTCTCTTATAAGAGTGCGAATATAGTACAGACTTTCTCATTTGCAGTTTTTCCCGTCTCTGGAACACGTTCATCTTGCCAAAAGGTAATGTTACAAATGGTACTTAGCTAATCAAAAGTTAAAAGAAAACATGACAGAAGAATGGATGCATGAGAAAAACACAATTTTGGTAATTATAATTACACTGGAAATCCACTTGAATCATCTTTTTGCCATGGTTAATTTTAGATATTTTAACTTTTCATGTATCATCAGAGCAAATGCTATCCCTACTAAGGAGGAGAGGGCCTGAAGAAATAGAAATAAAACCAACCGATTATTAACCCAAGTAGTAAAGGGGAAAAGCCTGAGTTCAGACTAAATTCTACACTCCTGCGTCTGTCCAAGGAAAAATAATCAGTAAAAAATATGCATACTTATTCATTCTTTCATGAGTCAATCATTTAAACTTTCATTAATAAAATGATCAAGTTGAGTCAACTAATTATATCCATCATATTCTTTTAGCACCACTAGTATGATATGAAAAGATAGGATAAAATAGGCAGCGATGGAAAGGATTAGGACCTGAGGTCCTGGGTGGGGAAAGACACCTATTTGGGAGCAATGCTGGGAGATTTTGACACTAGCAAACCCCTTGGGACATAAAGTTCCTTTTAAGAATGTAACAGACAACACCTACTGCCACCACCCACCCCCCACCCCCGCCAGGGTTCCCTCAGGACTTTGACAAAAGACCTGACTAAAAAAAGTAGACCATAAAACCTATGACCCACAAGGAACAGTATGGCCATACACTACCCCTCATAGAATGGGAACGAGCCAATCAGGAATGGACAACCCAAGACCTAGAGTTAGCCAATAAGGGTAGAACCTGAGAAGGACCAGGAGGAAGGATGGGGGGGAGGGGGACAAGAACCTTGTAAAAGTGGCCCCTCTCTGAGAAGAGAGCTTTCCTACTATTCTTCCTTTCTAATCTTATACTCTTAATAAATTTTTGCCTGCTCCTCATTTTGTGTCTACCTCTTCATTCTTTGAAATGGTGAGACAGTGAATTCTGGGTATTGAGGTAAAAAAATACTGCAACAGTAGAGAACAAACATAAAGCTGATGTTTACCTTGAATTATAAGGTATATTTATGAAAAATACAGTTATTATCTGAATGTGTAGAGCATTTTCTAAATCTTACCAGATTGCTTAATTTGAATGCTTATTATAGTGTCTTTGTATAATATTTTTCCTTTTAATTTTCTTGATGTTTGGAGAAAACCAACATAAAGAATATTTTTTAGCCAAATTCATTCATTTTAGTTTTCCAGTCATTTGTTGTCATTTGTTCAACAAGTATGTCTTTTTTACTATGTGACAGTTGTCACATTAAGGGTTGAATGTATATTGATGAAGTCGAAAATGCTGTCATTCAAAATTAGTGACAGATGCCTGGGTGGCTAAGTTAATTAAGCATCCAACTGGCTCAGGTCATGATTTCATAGTTGGTGGGTTCGAGCCCTGTGTCAGGCTCTGTGCTGGCAGCTCAGAACCTGGAAGCTGCTTCAGATTTTCCGTCTCTCTCTGCCCCTCCCCTGCTTGTGCTCTCTCTCTCTCTCTTTCAAAAATAAATAAACGTTAAAAACAAAACAAAAAAAAATGTTTTTAACTTAGCGACATATCAGGGTACCTGAGTGCCTCAGTCATTTGAATGCCTGACTCTTGATTTTGGCTCAGGTCATGATTCCAGGGTCTTAGGATCGAGCCCTGTGTTAGGCTCTGAGTTAAGCATGAAGCCTGCCTAAGATCCTCCCTCTCTCTCTCTCTCTCTCTATCTGCCCCTCTCCCCTGCTTGTGCTCTCTCTCTCCTAAATAAATAAATAAATAAAAATTAGTGGCGTATCTATCAAAGTAATAAAGTGAAATAATTTTAATATGATACAAATATTTTAATAATTCTAAACTAATTCAGTCCTTGGTGATCAAAAAACACTAGTTCACATGACAGAAAAAATATACACAAGGAATTAATGCAATTTTACTGTGGTGTTTGAAGAGCCATGGTTGAGACTTTGTGTGCAAGTTTGCATTTTTTTATAACTGGTTCACCGTGTCATAATTAGGAACTGTCTACAGCTAAATGTGGAAACTCCAGTTTTCAAAGGGTGTCTCAGCAAATTAGATTTGCTTCCAATACTACATTCTTCACAGCAACGTGAAGATTTCTGACATATGGTACAGTTCCTAAACTTGTTTAGGTTAATGTTGAAAATTAATCCTAACAACTGACATTTTCAATGTACAAAAATCTCCCAGCAGGATCTGACCAAACAATACAAATTGAGGCATTCTGAAGACAGAAGTTTCCTGAGTCCAAGTGTAGGGAAACCTGATCTAGAAGAGGGCAAAATATTTAATGGGCTTTAACAGCTAGGTCCAACAGAAACAAATCACAAACATTTTATTGAAAATTCCCACCATGCCTTCACTGGACTGCAGTCCTGCTGGAATCCCTGAGTTGAAAGTAACAGCTATACGACATAAATTAAAACTGAGCGAATAATTGGTTTGAAATGACCTGGAAATCCCTATATCCTTAAGCATTTTTGTTATTACCCTCTCTTTTGGCTTATATTCTCTCCATATGCAACATGTCCAATGGGACATCCTACAATAATCAGAAATATAATTGTTCAGTTTTTAATTTCCATTAGATAGTAATGTAGCAAAATGCACCTGTAAATACCATGGCATGAATATCTCTATTTGCTACTTCTACTAATCAGAAAACAAGGGGCCTGTGACTCAATTGTTGTATTTATATAAACATAAATATATAGTATATATATATAAATATATAACTAATAAATATATAAATAAAAAAAATAAAAATATATAAATAAATATATATTTTTATATATAATATATAAATAAATAATACATATAATAATATAATATATAATAAATATTTAATATATAAATATATAAATAATAA